>NC_056735.1:1252055616-1252298116 GCF_019279795.1 Protopterus annectens | reverse complement strand
TGCTGGTATGCTAACAGAGTTTTATTGTCTTTTGTTTTCTGGTATTGAAACCAGGTTTTGTCCCTTAGTTTTTGAAGTCTAATGATTTCTTTTGATATCCAGGGCAATCTCATACTTTTAACATGACATATACGAGTTGGTGCTAAGCTCTTTCGAATATCTAGAAATGTGTCACTGAAATATGTTATGGCCTGGTCGAGTTGAAAATGATGGAGTGGTGCCCAGTTACATTTATTGAGCATGTCTAAGAATGCTTCGTTTGAGAAGTTTTTGGTATTTTGTACGACTTTGTAAACTATGGTTCTGGGTGGATTAAGCTGATGATGGATTAAGTAGGTAGGTCTATGGTCACTTAAATTATTTGGAAGGCATCCGGAGAGATAGTAGTGGGTGGTACTGTTAATAAGTGACCAGTCTAGGATAAATTCCCTTTTGCTATGCTTATCTATTCAAGTGGGAAATTGGATTGTTTGGGAGAAACCATGTAGATTTATGAAGGTGGAAGGGTTATCACAAGTGCAAATGCTCCAGTCTAAGTTGAAGTCACCTGTGATAATGGTTTCATGGGTGTAGGTTGAGGCTGTCCAGGCTAGGAGTTCCTCAATGGCAGTGGGAGTATTGTTGGGAGGCATGTAACTGGCTGTTATGGTAATATTTTTCTTTGGGTTGATTCTGAGTTGTGCTACTAGTACTTCAAAGGGTATTTCATAGGTAGGTAGCTCTATGCTTAGGTTATCTTTGTAGAAGATTGCAACCCCGCCTCTCTTCTTCCTGATCCTGTCAAACCTATGTATACAATAACCTTGTGGGAGTATCTCTGGGTCTCTTATATGGGGTTTTAGCCAAGTTTCTGTTGCTATAAGAATGTCTAGTGAGTATTGTGCAATGACTGCATGGAAGTTTGTGATTTTGCAAACTAGGCTTCTAAGGTTCATGTTAAGAATGAGAAGGTCTGAAGTTTTAATATGAGGAAGGGGTGGAGTGGTAGGCATGATGGTATGTTGTGCAGCATGTGGCCCGGGAATGTGGTGTATATCACCACTACGGAGAATCTGTGATAATATACATGCATGTTTGTGTAACAGTTTGGACAGTATGTGAAGGTGTTTGCTGAAGTGGTTAGTGGTACTGTTGACATCTACGTGTTTGAAGTGGAAGTATGCAATAGATGTCTGATTGTAGAGTTGGGAGGAGATGGCAAGGTAGGAGAGTGAGGAGTGGATGGTATTAGTATAATATAGTGTGGGGCTATGGACATGTTGTATCTGGAGGTGAGTGCAGGATGTTAGCATGCATATAGCAGTAGGGTATAGAGTGTGGGCAGGAGAAAGAGCATGGTGTGCATTTTTTTATATGTTAGGTTAGCTGGATGGTGTGATAAAGAAGATGTAGGGACACAAGGGTGTTGGTGTAGTGTGGTGGGAGTAGAGTGATTAAAAACAGTTGCAATTAAGTTGTGTGAGGGGAGGGATGAGTGTTACAAATACTGTATTGGTTAATTGAGGTGTGACTGGTGGAGGGAGGGTGATTGTTGATTGGGGAATTTAATGGATTGGTTAGTGTTTGTATAAGTCCAGGTGATGCAGGGGTGGGTGGCAATGGGTGTAGGGTAAGGCAGCAGAGTGAGTAAAGGAACAAATTTGCTGATAATAACAACTGAAAACATCCAATCACCTGTGCAGACTTGTCTGGTGGGTATCTTATTAAAAGTGCTATTCTTGGCTTGCAATAACTGTAGGAACAAACTGGACTATAGCAGTGGTTTTATTTGGCAATGTTACAGTTGTTGGGGGGCCCAAGCTGCAATGATACAGGCAGACCAATTGTGTTGCAGGATTGCACACTGAAAAGGTGCTGGGGAGAGCTTCTGCACCATGAGCAAGCCAAAAATAACTATTTCCATATCATATCAGTATCATAGTAAGAGCTTTGACAGAGGTATTTCAATCACTGTAGTGACTTTGAAGTATACCGTATCAGATAAAACAGAATTTGAAAACTGTGGAGTAATAGTTTATGCAGACAAATCATAGCTTAAATATACATGAATTGTGTCACACTGGATTGTTTCTTGAGAGATATTTAGGTAGACTAACTGGAATGAATAGACTTAGAAGTATAGTGAAAGATTAAATAGAATGTTAAGAAATGGTAAATTTAGCTAGAAATTTCAAGTCAAGGGTAAAATGTAGGTAAAGAAGACAAGTACGAGGGAAGATAGGACAAGTTTAGGTCAGAGGTGCAATGGGCTTCAACCAGAACTGGTACATGGGCACAACCAGGTAGAGGCTAGGATCTCCTTTAATGGGTATTTGAAAGTAACATGATTAGAAACAGATCTTATGAGGAAGGGGTAAGGTGTCGCAGCTTTTTGGCTACAGAGTAGAAGTAGTGGCTTTTTCCTGATGTTCTGTTGGGTAAAGAGATGCTTAGGCGTTGTCTGTCCTTGGACCTCAATGATCTATTGAGGAGGTAGGAGTGAAGTATGGAACTGAGGTCAGGACCACCTGCTGCATTGAAAATCAGGTTATAAGTCAAAGTGAGTTGTAGACAGGAAAGGCAATAAGGGAGTCTGAGCCATTTAAGAGATTGAAGAGCAACATTGATGGGTGAAGTGTGTGGCATTAGTTGCAAATTTAGCAATATTACTGCAATATGATTATAGTTTTTGTTTTAAAGAGATCTGTAAGTTGGTTTGACTAGGGGCACCATATAGAAGGAATAATAAAAAGTGTTGGCAATAGTAATTTTGGAATAAATGAATAAATAAATAAATGTAGTTAGGAATTGTTTATATGTAGAGCATTCCTAGTTTTTAGTCTTTTTTATTATTACTCTGTACATGAAGAGCAAATTTTAATTTACTGTCTATATTTATACTAATAGTTTTGTGTGGAGGACTAAGTCAATTTGTGTGTTGTTGTAGAACAGAATTTTGAAATTGTTATCTTGGGGATGTGTCTTGGGGACTGAAAATAACTATCTTGTTTTTTGGGGAGTTAGAATAAATTGGGAAATGGTTAGCTATTTCTCAATGGAGGAGAATATTCCCTGTGTTATTTGTTGTAGGTGAGTCAGACTATTAGCCGAGCAGATAATAGTGGAGTCATTGTCATAATGGAGAGGCCTTGACAGCAAGAGGAATGGAGTTGTTAGTAAAGATGTTAAACAGGGGGGGTCTAACATGGATCCTTGTGGAACAACAGTAATATTAGCCAGATAAGGAGATTAAGCACCCTGACATTTAACTGATTGTCTGTTAGTAAGGTAACTAGAGAATTAAAGAAGAGTGGGATGAAAGTCCAAGAAGTGATAGCCGATTGAAGTGTAGAGAATGAGAAGTGGTATCCAAAACCTTGGATATATCAAGCCTTGTTTACAGCATTCATGAAGGACAGTAAAGCAATTGTTGTACTGTGAGAGGAATAAAACCCATGTTGAGTGGTGGTTCATACTTGGTTCTGAATAAGGTATTCAAGCAGTTTATCTGATGTTATTAATCTTTATTTATCCATCACTGATGGGATGTCGGTTCTGTCTTCGGAACCAAGTCAGCCTTATACCAAGCGCGCGCCAGCCAAAAAACTCTCAAGCTAAGCTTTTACCCATAGTACCCTTCTCCCTGTTATCTCAGATCTCATTTGCTGCATAGCAGTAAAGCTGCATTCAAGCCAGCTCTCAGCTAAGTTGAACATTTTTTTTTGATATTTAATAGAGTTTGACAGGAGTTTCTTGTAATTTTTCCTGATTTTTGTCTATATTTGTCTGTCGCTAGCCTTTACCCTTTCCTTTTGACTTCTTTTTCTAATTACCTTTTGGTAATCTTAGTACCATTGGTGGTACGGCCTTTCTCCCTACCCTTGTGATAACTCTTAAATACCATTGCTGGTATTTCTTCCTCCTTTCCTTTACTTAAAAAAAAAAAAAGAAAGAAAACGTATATCTCTTTCTATATAATCTCCCTTCTAGCCTCCTCTTTGGATGTTTGTTTTGTGTTTGTGTGTGTGTGTGTGTGTGTGTGTGTGTGTGTGTGTGTGTGTGTGTGTGTGTGTGTGTGTGTCTCTCTATGTGTGTAAGGAACATCAGGCTTTATGCAATGTCTGAAATGTAGTAAGAGAATGCCAAACAGTGACTCTCATGAGGACTGTGTGTATTGTTTGGGGATGCCTCATCTTTCGGTGCAACCTCCATGTTCTGTTTGCAAGGGGTTTAGTGCCGTACTCTGAATGAACGTAAAACAAGTTAATTCTGAAGGGCTTCCTTAAGACGCCCTTTTCAGAGGCTCTTTCTGCATCAAAGGGCTCTCCCCCTTCTAAGAAAGAAAAGAAAAGACCACATTCTGTGCCTTCTTCACCTTCTGGTGATTTGGACAAGCCACCTAAACCAAAAATGCCTAAAGTGTTATCGGAGCCGAAGCCAGTCTCTATGACACTGACCTCGGTTCCATCAACTGTCTTTATGTCATCGGAGCCTGTTCCAGCACCAATAATGTCTACAGCACCATCTATACCTAAGTTGCAAATTGCTTCACCCTCTTCAGTACCAAGTGCCATGGCAATGAGCATGTCTTCGGTACCCATGACTATGGCTCCATTCATAACTGAGCTTCCAATAGCCACCTCCACACCCACTTCAGTACAGAGTGCCGTTATGGCCCCGAGATAATCTACGGTATCCATGACTGCAATAGATGCTTCATTACCCCCCATCTCCAAACTCAAGACAGTAGCACCCTTGGACACCACAACATGGACCCAATACTCCCCGTCAGTGGACCCCTTTCTGGGGCAGATATGTAGCCCCTTCCTTGAATGGCCAGAGTCTCCATCGGGGATATCCATTAGATCCACCAGGACCCTTTCTGAACTTGATGTGGTGTGTCTTGTGGACCAGATGCTGACAGCCAGGGGGATTCCTACACCCTCTAAGACCCATCCACTTGTCAGACTTGGGAGTGTTTCTCCACGGACTCCATCCTACTCTCCTCCTTTGACCTCCTTGCAGGTTTCAAAGCCTTTGACTCCAATGACTCTTTCGGTACCCACATCCTCGGTGCCATTAGTGGACCTCACTGTCACCCTGGAACCAACCCTTTGGCCTTCGGCTCATTTGGAGCCAGGTCTTCCTCAGGTCAAGGATTGGGCTATGGGCTCTTCGGTGTTGAGCATGGTTCCAAGCATGTCTACAGTTTTGTCCATGGTGCCAGGAGTCCTGTCGGCATCAATCCCTCTTGAGGCTCCTCTCTTGGGAGCAGGCTCGATGGAGTGGGGTGTGACCCTGGTTCCAAGGTATCTTTCTCAGTTCCAGGCTCCCATCCCTCTTTGGGTGGGCCTGCTTTCTGGGTGATGGAGAGGGCTCTTGCCTCTGGAAGCAAACCACCGGCATTGGAACCCCAGACATCCCCTCACCCTGAGCTGCAGCTGACACAAGCCACCATTTTGGGACATTGAGCATGAGAGCCACAGGAGACCCTACTGCAGGGTGCCCCTTCTTCCGAGTCCTCCTCAGAAGTTCCCACTGAAGAGGTGCTGTGGAAGTCTTGCAAGAGGAAACACATAGACTCCCCATGAGGAGTATCTTACAGAGGATATGGATTACGATGAAGGGGAAGGGTCCCCACAGTCACCCTCTGAAGATGTCTCCTTTGGAGACATCCTTGAAATGTTGAAACAGAGGGGTGACTTGAAAGACCAAAAACCCTTCCTCCAAGGAGTCCATTTTCCTGCAGGCCTTTTGTGCTTGTCCATCTACCTCTTGGGTGACCTTGCCTGCAGGTGAGCTAGTCTAGCTCATGGGGCACTGTGCCTGGAAGAATCCTGACTCTATTGAGCCAATCCCATGGAGGCCAGATAAAATTCTACCCCCCCCCCCCGAGGAGAGCCTACACTGGTCTAAAGGTCTACCAGTAGATGCTATGGTGGTGGCAGCAGCCATGAAGAAGGAGCTCACTGAAGAGATCTAAACTGTTCATCTGCCTAACAAGGAGTCCTGGGCAGTGGACAGATTAGGGAAGAGAGTCTTTGCTTCATCGATCTTTGCCATATGGTCTTTGAACTATTTGGAACATTTTATGAGGCTCCAAAGAGACTAAATCTCTGAACTCTCTGGAACTCTATCAGGACAGGTGTCTGGCAAGGTGAGTGACAAAGTTGCCTCGCAGCTCGCAACCCTGGAATCCATATCAAACTCGTCCATGAGGATAATATCCCATGCAACTGAAGGGGTGGCAAGAGCTGCAGGTTCATGTGTAGTTATGAAACGCCATGCCTGGATGCGCCTTTGTGATTTTGTGGACCCCTTTAAGTCCTCCTTCCTGAATGCTCCAGTTGAAGCATCTTCTCTGTTCGGTCCAAAAGTGAAGGACACACTAGCCAGGTGTGAGAAGGATGGCAAGACCCTGTCTGCTGTAGATGTACGCTTTTCCACCCCCAGCATTCCTTCAGCAGGAAACAGAGGAGTGGAAAGTTGTGGCACAAAAAGTCTCAGGGTCCTTTTTGTGACAGATGTGGTGAGTTTTCCCCCAGAGGCAGAGGGGGTGACTCTTCTGGAAGATGCTGCTACCAAGGTAGAGGGGGCCCACATAACCAGGGACCCAGAGACTCTTTCTCTGGACAGTCCTACCAGTGTTCCTGAAGAGGGGCCCGATTGCTTTCCTCTGGAAGCAGTCGGGGGGATGTTTCTGCACCTTGCTGCCTGGCAGTCGATAACCACTGACTCTTGGGTGCAGAATATAATAACCAGAGACTACCACATCCCTTTTGATTCTTACCCAAAGCCACCAAGACAAATTCCTGATGTTCCACCCAGTCAAAGGGAAGAAGCAGCTCTAGAGATAAAAAAGCTGTGTCAAAAAAGAGTCATCCAAGCAGTCCCACCAGACCAATGTGGATCCAGATTTTACTCAAGATTCTTTTTGGTGCCAAAAAGGACAGGGGACTGGAGACCAATGTTGTATCTCAGCAATTTAAACAAGTTTGTCACCCAAATTAAATTCCAAATGGTCACAGTTCAGTCCATTCTCCGTTTTTTGGGGAACGGCGATTGAATGTGCTCAGTGGACCTTCAGGATGCATATTACCACATCAAAACTGACCAGTGCTCCAGAAGGCTATTTCACTTTTGGCTGGGAGCCAATCACTACCAATTTTGTGCTCTTCCCATTCAGACTCTCTACAGCCCCCCCCCCACCCCCCCACCCCCAGAGTGTTCAAGTGCATGGCAGTATTAACAGCTCACTTGAGACTGCAAGGATTCTGAGTGTTTCCATATTTAGATGATTGGCTCCTTACCACCCCCACCAAGCATCAGCTGGTAACGGTCCTGAAATGCACTCCTTCTCTGGTGAAACTTCTGGAAATTTCAAGAAATTTTAAGAAATCCAACCTGATGCCGACCCAATCCATAGAGTTCATAGGAGCAGTATTTAACACTCACTCCTGTTTAGTCTCTCTCCCAGACCATAGATTACAAAAACTGAAGCTTCAACTCTGGGTGATTCTCTGTCAAAACAAAGTTTCAACATGGGAGGTCCTCCAGCTCCTAGGTTCCATGAAAGCTTCTATGCCAGTGGTGCCTCTTGCAAAACTTCACATGAGACTCCTTCAATGGCTTCTGTTATCAGTGGTACCCAAATCATCACCCTTTGTCCTTTCAGATTCAGATAACCAATTGTAGCAAACAGGACCTACTTTGGTGGATGAGGCCAGAAACAGACCGTTGGAGCTGCCCCTTCCATCTTCCTCAGCCCAGAGCCACTGTAACCATGGATGCTTCCCTGATTGGGGGGGGGGGTTCATTTAATGAGAATGGCAGGCAAGGCACATGGTCCACAATAGAGGCTAATCTGCATATCAATGACCTAGAGCGGAGGGCAGTGCTTTTAGAGTTGCAAGCATTCCAGTCTGTCCTTCCTTCAGGGACAATTTCCATCCAATCAGACAACATGTCAGTAGTCTGGTATATCAACAAACAAGGGTGGGGAGTACTACAGGACCTTTGTTGTTGTGGATATCACCATATAGGGTGATGTTGAACAAGTACACTTGTTAGGGATATATTTTATTTTGTTGATTTGGATTTTTATTTTTAGCTGTGGAGAGTGAGACAGGAATAGTTTTGGTTTAATACAAAAAATGGGAAATATATATGGTAGAAGAGATTTTGTGAAATCTATAGGAGGATCTGTGGTTGGTAGTAGAGGATGTAATAGCAGATATATGTATTTTTATGATTAGGGATTGTGGGGTTGCAATGAGCATGAGTAGGAGAAGGGCTGCAAAATTAGGGGAGCTATTATCATAGTAGGTCTTGCAAGTGGATATTGTATATACACTGTAGGAGGGAGTAAAGAAGAGTTGTGGGGAAGAGTTAGCAGGCATAGGTTAGTGTGGGAAAGAGATTGGATGGAGAAGTAGAAGGGGAATAATTGAAGTATAACTGTAGAGGATGTGGAGGTGGATGAGAATTGGGGGTAGGGTACAGTAGCAGAGTGAGCCAGAGTGTTTTTTTTTTTCCTAAGAAAAGATGTAAGCCTCAGTAGGTACATTTTGAGGTTGGTAGTATCTTTGATTGCCTTACAGATATTAATGCAAGTCTGACAATAACATGCTGTGGTTGGACCTTACTGGAAAAAATCACACATTATCCGACTACACAAGTGAGGAAATTCAACAGACATCACTAACTTTAGACCTATAGTAATCTTATCCCCTTTCCAAAATACTTGAAAAATGAAAGATTTGCTAAACTATCTCCTGCAGGAAGAACTCATACCCCAACACAACACAGCTTCCATCCCTCCCATAGTACTAACACTGCAGTTCTAACCTTTATATTTATTTATTTATTTATTTTACATTTGTTTACCGGGATAGTCCGACTGGATACATGTCTATTTTCAGCGAAGGCCCGGGGAGAAAAGCTCCAAAAGACAATATTACAAAAAATACACATCGTTAGTTACATAGAAAATATAAAACAGTGTAAGAAACTTCTCTGTGTGGAAGATTTTCAGTCCATATATTACTAATTAATCATTGTATATTTATCAGATCAGACAATAGTAGTAGAAGTAGTGAACTTAAACTCGTCTTAAGTCAAAACAAAACAAAAAGTAATAATAGAAAATATATAATTGTACAGCATTACTAAGTACTCAAAAGTAATCCAAGCAAGGCAGGCAGTCTGTTTCCAGTCGAAAATCCTTTATTAAGTACACAGACAAGCGATCCAAGTAAAACAAAAATAGAGTAATAATTTCCTCACAAGCTTTCTAAATATATATATACTTTTTATCAGGCATGGGAGTGGTTTATTGTGCTGTAAAACAAAGTGTTATTTGTACACATGTTAAATTCACATCCCTTCCCCCATCAGTGTGACATTCGAGCTGGTCCTGCCCTACTTAGTAGCTATCATAATAATATATAACCCTTATGTACTTTAAATAAAATTTATAATGATGTGGTACCTCTTATTTAACCAGATTATTAAGTAGATTATTAAGTCTGTGATTTTATCCAAGACAATATACTACATGGCTGGAAATATATCAGCCTTAGTTCATTTGGCAATCGAAAAATATATATAAATATATACATATACATTTTGCATGTAAAAATCAATTTTGATTTTCATAACCTATTGTTAACAAAGATCGCTTTCGTCCTTCAGCTCGACTGTCACACTGATGGGGGAAGGGATATGAATTTAACATGTGTACCAATAACTACAAGTTATGTACTCACCATAACGCTTGATGTATGTGGTCCATCTCGCCTCACATTCTTACTCACAGGTTCGGAGCCGAACATCGACTGCGACTCGGCCAACTTATGTTTTTCTAGCACGAAGTCTCTAATTGGCTGGGCTAACCTAGTATCCTATGTTGCACCGCTCCACAACCCCAGATCTAGTTTGCAGCAGCTCATAGTCACACCTCATGCACAACCACAGTCAGAAGAGTAGAACACTAACCAGGGCAGCAAAGAAAAAATAAATACCGAAGGGTCCTGAAAACAAATGTCACCTCCAAATCCTCCAGGAGAGGGGAAGGTGGGAGGTAACATAAGAATGTGACTCGGGATGGACCACATACATCAAGCGTTATGGTGAGTACATAACTTGTAGATGTTATGTGGTCCAATCTCGCCTACATTCTTACTCGCGGGACAGCGTCCCTAGCACCTCTATCCTGGGAGGCTCAATGGAAGATGCTCCTGAGAACAGTAGAACCAAAGGAAGCCTGGCCCCTAGAAGCCACGTCTAATTTGTAATGAGTAATGAAGGTGTGGGGAGAAGCCCACATGGCTGCAGCACAAATTTCATCCAAGGGTAGTCTGGAGTGATAAGCTACTGAGGCGGAAACAGCCCTGGTGGAGTGAGCCTTGATAGGGAACAGTAACTCTCTGCCTGCTGACGAGTAAGCATAGGAGATGCAGTCAGAAATCCACCTGGAAATTGTAATCTTAGAAACAGGGAAACCTGTTCTATTTTCTGAGAAGGACACAAAGAGTTGGTCAGACTTACGAAGTTGTTTTGTCCTGTGTAAGTAAAAACTAAGCTACCTGTGTACGTCCAATTGATAAAACTTAAACTCCTCCTTGTTGGAAAATTGAGGAAAGAAAGCTGGCAGCTCAATGGACTGATTGAGGTTAACGGCAGAGGTTACCTTCGGAAGGAAGGATGGATTAGGTCTCAAGGAAACCCTGTCCTTATGAAATATTAAATACAGGGATTTGATGGACAATGCTTGAATCTCCGACACCCGTCTGGCTGATGTGGTAGCTATTAAAAATGCAGTCTTCCAAGACAGAAATTTTAAATCACAGGTGGCAGCTGGTTCAAAAGGTGATGATGTCAGGGCCTGTAACACAAAATTTAAATCCCATGGCATGATGGGTTCCGACACCAGAGGCCGAAGCAACAAGGTGCCCCTCAAAAAGACCTTACATAGCTTATGCACCATGAGAGAAGGTTCGTAAGAGGTATGAAAATTGGAGATAGCGGATAGAAGATAAAATGTGTACTACCTCAGGTGAAAAACGATGAAGTCTGACTAAATATGGAAGTGGAGTAGCCAGGCTGTCAACCTGAGGGTCCTCAGGGAGGGATGGGACTGTCCCAACATGTGTGTCAGTAGGTCTGGTGCTGGATCCAGAGTCAAGGACTGTCCACTGCATACTGATGAAGAAAGGAGAACCAGACTTGGTGAGGCCAGTGTGGGGCAATAAGAATCATCTTGCTTCCCAAGGAAATGGCTTTCTGGATCACTCTTGGCAGCAGAGGAAACGGAGGGAAAGCATAGAGAAGACCGGGAGGCCAATTGGGGACTAGAGCGTCCCTGGGTGACTCCCCCTGTGGGGGGATCAGAGTGAAGTAGTTGCTGCACTTGGTATTGTGGGGATTAGTGAAAAGGTCACAGCAAGGCTGACCCCACCTGTTGAAAATCTGCTCCACAACTCGGCGGTTCAGGGACCACTCGTAAGGCATTAGAATAGCTCTGCTCAGCCTGTCTGCTATCACATTGGCCTTCCCCGGAATGTGCGTTGCCACTAGGAACCATTGGGAAGACACTGCCCACTGCCACACATGCATGGCCTCTCTGCAAAGAGGGTAAGACCTGGTTCCACCTTGCTTGTTCAGGTACCACACAACAGACATGTTGTCTGAGTGAATTGCAATCATTCCTAGGGGAAGAGAGCTCTGCAGTGCTTGCAACGCCAGTAACACCACTCTCATCTCTTGAACATTGATGTGCAAATGTACCTCGTGATCCTGCCAGGTGCCTTGGACCATCCTGCCCAGGTAATGCTCCCCCCACCCTATCTGGGAGACGTCCGTGGTCACCGTGGCAACCGGAGTCATAGGAATAAATGGATTCCCTTTGTTCAAGTTGGTGGGACTCATCCACCAACAGAGGTCCTGTTTGCACTGATTGGTGAGTAGGATCAGATGGGACAGGGGAAGTTTCTGAAAAGACCATTGGGCCGAGAGAAGCCACTGCAGAAGCCTCATGTGTAACCTGGCCAGGGGCACTAACATGATGGTGGCTGCCATGGATCCCAGGAGCTGTAGGACCCATCTGGCCTGAACCTTCTTGAGGGGCAGCAATGCACGAACCTGACCCTGCAACACCTCTATCCTTTCTTGCGGCAGGAACGCCCGCATGTGAATGGTGTCTAGCTCTGCGCTTATAAATGTGACACACTGTGAGGGCAGCAAAGCAGATTTTCCCCAGTTCAAGGTAATCCCTAGTTGATGACAAAGGGCAATGGTCTTTTCCCTGGCCTGAATGAGAAGATGCCTGGTGGGGGTGGTGAGGAGCCAGTCGTCCAGGTATGGAAACACTTGGAATCCTTGCCATCTCAGGTGAGCTGTCACCACTGCCAAACACTTGGTGAACACCCTGGGGGCTGTGGTGAGGCCAAAGGGCAGGGCATGAAACTGGAAATGACTGGCTCCCAGCCAGAAGTGTAAGTGACTCCTGGATGCCCTGTCCATTTTGATATGGTAGTAAGCATCCCTGAGATCGATGGAGCACATTCATACTTCTTTTCCCAGTAACAGAAAAATAGACTGAAGGGTGACCATTCAGAACTTGGACTTCAGAATGTAGCGGTTCAGTTGACTGAGATCCAAGATGGGTCTCATGTCCCCTGTTTTTTTTGGCACCAAAAAGAGTCTTGAGTAAGTCCCTAATCCGATCTGGTCTGAGGGGACAGGTTGGATGACTCCTTTTTCCAGCAAGTTTGAAATTTCTATTGTTGCGTGATCCCTTTGACTGGGTGGAATGTCTGGGATTCTCTTGGGTGGAGGAGGGTTTGACAATAATGGGATGGAATAACCTCAGGTAACTATACGAAGCACCCATCGATCCTGAGTGATACTTGCCCAGGCTTCCGGGTACAACAAAATGCGGCCCCCGACTGGCTCCGGAATAGCACAGTTGGGCAATACATCAGGGATGATGATAGGAAGGCCCGCAAAAGGAATAACGGTCTCCTGAATTGCGAGGGCCTCCTCTGCTCCTAGGGTGGTGTCTCCCAGAATAGCCGCCCCCTCCTCTGCCTCTGGAGGGGGACTCACCTTGACTGGCAGGGAAGGACTCCTGTGACTTTTTGAACCACATTTTTCCTCCCCTCTGAGCCTTGGGGTAAGGCCTAGATGGGAGGGAAAAATGGACCCCTATGGCAGACAGGGTCTTTCCCTCTTGATCGCATCTGGTGAGGGTGTCTTTCACTTTGGTCCCAAAAAGTGAGGACCCATCAAAAGGGGTGTCAGTGAAGGAAGACTTGAAGGCCTCTGCGAAATGATACAGATGCATCCAGGCATGCCTCCTAAGAGCTACACCTGAGCTAGCTGCCCTGCTCGCCCCTTCGGCTGCATAAGATATGAGCCTCATGGACGAGTTGACAATCGATCCAAGAGTAGACACCTGGGCGTTAATGGTCTGTGTTAATGCCTCAGGTATGTTACCCATTAGAGTATCTCCCAACTCTTTAAGGAGATCTCTCTGGAGCCGAGTAAAGTGACATAGATAGTTCAGAGACCAAAGTGTGAAGGTCGCTGAAGAGAGGGTACGCTTCCCGTACCGATCCATACTCCTGGACTCCTTGTTAGGAGGATGGACGGAGGAAGAAGACTCGGATACTTCCTGCTGAGTGGCCGCCGCCATCACCATGGCATCCACAGAAACCCCTTTGGACAGGAACTCTTTCCCAGGGGGAGCTGACAGAAATTTATTAGGATGTCTCGGTACCGGTTCCACTGAGTCCGGAGTCTCTGACGCCCTTCAACAGATCAAATCCAGGAGCTCATCGAAGGGTGGAGACACCCAGGAGGCAGAGGGTTGAGCCCCAAAGGCCTTGAGGAATACTGACTCCTCCTCAGAGGGGGTTTTGGATGACCAGCCACCTCTCTGCCTCAAAATCTCCAGGATGTCGGAGAAAGAGATGTCATCGGAGGACAACTTGGGGGATCCCTCTGACTCCTCTAGGTCAGTATCAGAGGTGAGGGACTCATCCTGGGAGTCTATGTGCTTCCTCTTGCACAATTTCTTCCTTGGGGGCTCCTCAGGGCCAGACTCTGAGGGGCCCTCAAAAAGTTGTGGACCACTCATGGGGGTATCCCCAGACCTTGGGGCTCTGCCGTCAACCGATAGAGGGACATCAGAGGCTCTCACCGGTGTGGAGGGGGATGGAATGACCGATCTGGGTGATGTGACTGAGGATCTGGCCAGTGTGCTCCTCATGGCCTCGAAGGCAGGTCCCCCCCGAATCCGAGGATCGACCCACCTCCAAGGCCAAGATCGGAACCGAGGTTCCCCGAGCCGAAGTGCCGAGAGGGAGACTAGGGACCGACAAAAGTCCCGAAGTATCCCCCTCGGGCCCGACAGAGGACACCCGGGTTCTGAAACCAGAGGACAGAGCCGAAATGGTAGGAGCTGACGTCGGCACCGATAAGGCCTTAAGAGGTATCAGCACCGGCAAAACATCACCCAGAGCCGAACACTCTGGCTCCGAAGACAAGGAGGTGCTCGGAGGAGGAAACATGGGTGCACTCATTGGGACTGGCTCCGGAGCCGACTGGGTTGGAGCCAAAAATAATTTAGCCAAAACCGGCGACTGCAGGAGCCTCTGGTCCACCCTATCCACATCCAAATCAGAGAGTCTGGAGGATTTGGAGGAGAGAGAAGGTGATTGTGATCTCCTATCTGGAGATCCTTGTCTGACACTAGGAGATCGGCTCCGAATGGGCTCTAACAGGATCGAAGCCAAGGCAGATTCGAGAATGACAGCTACCTCCTGCGGCCCCGAGGACAAGAGAGCCGAGGAGGTCGAGTCCAATTTGGTAGTCTACTCTGGTGGCTCCGATGTAACCAATGGAGCCGGAGATCTTTTCTTGGCTTTAGAAGTCTAAATTTTAGACTGTGAACCAGAGGAAGAGTCCAAGGACTCCTCAAAGGAAGGCTTAAGAAGTCCTTTCAGTATAAGTTTATTTTTTCTATCCTGTAGAACCCTGGGGCTAAAAGCATGACAAAAACTACAGGACTCTTGTAAATGTATAGCCCCCAAGCAGTATACACAAACAGCATGTCCATCTGTTATGGCCATCTTATAGCTACATTTAGAACACTTCTTAAACCCAGAGGGTTTGTGTTCTTTTTGATCCTTAGACATAACGGCCAAACCACAGTATACAAGCACAGACACAGGACTGTAGGCCACAACGGATACGGCGGGAAACTACCAGTAACAACCAAAAGACAGAATCTCTAAGTTAAACAATTCTGACCTGACAACAAGACACACATTGTTAGCAAAGGACAAACGTTTACCTCAGACAAACCATAAAAACGGAGGGAGGACTAGGTCCTCTAACTTAAATGGGCCTAGCCCGTAGGAACAGAGGGATACCACAAACAAACACTCACATCACAAAACAACGTTAATAATAAGCAAAATAGCTATTAAAATAGATTTTGTGAAGAAAGAGAACAACTTTTCACTAGAAAAAGAAGTTTTAAATCTACTTAGCCACAGCCAAGCAAGACCACATTCTAGCTCCATGAACGGCAAACGAGATCTGGGGTTGTGGAGCGGTGCAACATGGGATACCAGGTTAGCTCAGCCAATTAGAGACTTCATGCTAGAAAAATATAAGTTGGTCGAGTCAGAGCCGATGTTCGGCTCCGAACCAGTGAGTAAGAATGTAGGCAAGATTGGACCACATAACATCACTATGTTTTACAGCACAATAAACCACTCCCATGCCTGATAAAAAGTATATATATATATATATATATATATATATATATTTAGAAAGCTTGTGAGGAAATTATTACTCTATTTTTGTTTTACTTGGATCGCTTGTCTTAAAGGATTTTCGACTGGAAACAGACTGCCTGCCTTGTTTGGATTACTTTCGAATACTTAGTAATGCTGTACAATTATATATTTTCTATTATTATTTTTTGTTTTGTTTTGACTTAAGATGAGTTTAAGTTTGCTACTTCTATTACTATTGTCTGATCTGATTAATATGCAGTGATTAACTAGAAATATATGGACTGAAAATCTTCCACACAGAGAAGTTTCTTACACTGTTTTATTTTTGGACCCACTACACTTTAGTGGGTTGTTTTGAGACTTTGGGGATACCACGGAGATTACTTGTGTTTTTACATAGAAAATATAATACAATGTTTTAGTTTTGTTCCCAAAGGGACTCACAGTTTACATGGTCAGACAAATTAAGGCAAAACTCGTCAGTCTGGTACAGTACATAGTTGTTAAAATATTGTTCAGATATGATTTCCTTTTATAGCTTAATCAGGGTTGGTACATGGAGAAAGCCAGTTCACTTTGAAATACTGTTTGATGCTTTTTTTAAAGAGATTTATGGAGGATTGAAGGGTTATATGGTTAAGCAGAGAGTTCCAGGTTTTGCCAACAAAGCTGGTAAACAGGGAATCCCCGGCTGAGTAATTAGCTTTGTAGGTTTGGACCAATAGTTTGTTGTCAGATCATAGTGACCTCAAGATTTTGTAAGGCTTTATAATATTTATAAGTAAGGGGGTAACCTCAGGGTGGTAAAGTATTCTGTGGGCTATTAAGAGTTGATAAATCCACGAAGTGGCTGGGTGCCCAAGGAAAAGCACAGAACCAGGAACGATGTTTTAACAGCTTTATTGTTGATCCACTCCACAAGAACAATGCTGAACTAAGTAACGTAACAGAACACAATACACACACGGTTGGCTTTTCATCTGCGAAGCAGATTTCATCAGAACCAAGAAGCTCCCATAAAAAGTTCTTAAATATCCAATTGGGCGCCAAAATAAGTAAATTGAATGATTGATTTCACTCAACATATACATCTTACAGGGTTATGCCAATAAGCATGCAAAAAATACATATATAGATTGTATAAATTTATAAATGCAATAAATCAAAGGCAAAACTGGTTACAATATGACTTGTTTGAAAAATGAACAAAAAACTAATAATAATATAATAAAAATAATAATAATAATAAATGTAGCTAATATCACATATCCAATATTTCTGATGTATATATATATCTCGTATTGATAATGTATATAGATATATAAGTAGGGTGTAATAATATGAAAATTGTATGAAAATTGTATAAATTATAATGTATCAGAGTAAAAAATGACTATATACAATTTAATATAAAATATAAATATATATAAATAAATGAATAAAAATGAATGAAATAGTGATATTGTATGTGAGGTATAAAATGTATGTATATATATAAATACAATGTATACACAAGGATGAATGTACTAAAAAGTACTAAAAAGTATTCACAAAGACTAAACTGCCTCAAAAGTGGCATGCAACCACTCAACGTAAATGATCAGTGCATTGGTCAATATACTTTCAAAGGTGACAAAGCACTGGTGCAATTGATAGGACAGATCAATATATCAAAGTAAAAATGTCTCATAATAAGAAATGTATCATAATAAAAATGTACCCACATGGATCCTCCTAGTCTACATAGCTGGTCGCATCTTGAATGTGGAAAATAGAGTGAATGCGTAATCAAGACCCGCATCTATGAACATACATATAGGATAAGAAAGAAGGACCCCAACAATGCACTAAGCAGGCATACTATAGACAGGGGTAGTGAGCATTCCTTTTTGTTCAGCATCATAGATCACATTGACACAACAACTGCAGGGGGAAATTGGAAATGTTATTTATCTCTCCTGGAAAGTAAATGGCAAATGATTTGTGATGCAACCACTAAACCCGGCCTCAATGACCACATAAGTATTAAACCCTTCCTTATATTTGACAGTTAACGCAGTCATTTTAAATATATGTACCATATCTTTTAAATATATTTAAATATATGTACCATATCTTTTATTAGTTATTAACTAATTTTTATTGATTAATTATCTATTTTTATTGATTAATTATCTAATATTTTACATCTAATATTTTACATGTAGAATATTTTGATTACGCATTCACTCTATTTTCCACATTCAAGATGCGACCAGCTATGTAGACTAGGAGGATCCATGTGGGTACATTTTTATTATGATACATTTCTTATTATGAGACATTTTTACTTTGATATATTGATCTGTCCTATCAATTGCACCAGTGCTTTGTCACCTTTGAAAGTATATTGACCAATGCACTGATCATTTACGTTGAGTGGTTGCATGCCACTTTTGAGGCAGTTTAGTCTTTGTGAATACTTTTTAGTACTTTTTAGTACATTCATCCTTGTGTATACATTGTATTTATATATATACATACATTTTATACCTCACATACAATATCACTATTTCATTCATTTTTATTCATTTATTTATATATATTTATATTTTATATTAAATTGTATATAGTCATTTTTTACTCTGATACATTATAATTTATACAATTTTCATACAATTTTCATATTATTACACCCTACTTATATATCTATATACATTATCAATCAGATATATATATACATCAGAAATATTGGATATGTGATATTAGCTACATTTATTATTATTATTATTTTTATTATATTATTATTAGTTTTTTGTTCATTTTTCAAACAAGTCATATTGTAACCAGTTTTGCCTTTGATTTATTGCATTTATAAATTTATACAATCTATATATGTATTTTTTGCATGCTTATTGGCATAACCCTGTAAGATGTATATGTTGAGTGAAATCAATCATTCAATTTACTTATTTTGGCGCCCAATTGGATATTTAAGAACTTTTTATGGGAGCTTCTTGGTTCTGATGAAATCTGCTTCGCAGATGAAAGCGCTCAACCGTGTGTGTATTGTGTTCTGTTACGTTACTTAGTTCAGCATTGTTCTTGTGGAGTGGATCAACAATAAAGCTGTTAAAACATCGTTCCTGGTTCTGTGCTTTTCCTTGGGCACCCAGCCACTTCGTGGATTTATCAGTTGGTTTTTTCTTCTGTTCGTTCTTAGTGGCTATTAAGAGTTGATTTAGTTGAATTAAGCTAGAAAGTTCTAGCCACTGTAGTGTTCTCAGGTTCTGGCAGTGATAGGTTCTATAGGTGGAGCCAGTGGTGAATCTGGCAATATGGTTATAGCTGTGGGAGAGCTTATAGAGTTCCGTTTTATTTAGGTTTGAGAGTACCAGAGAGGCATAAGTAGGAGTAGAGAGTAGGTGTGACTGGGTGATTGCAATTCTAGCCAGTGGGGTGAGAAATTACTTGTTTCTGTACAGAGATCCAAGATTTTTATTGATGGTCTGTATGGTTTTGTAGATCTGTAGGTCAAATTTAAGATGATTATCTATAATAACCCCTAGAAGCTTTGTATGGGTATCTGGGGAGATAGTGGTACCATTGTTGGATGTAACAGTGAATGAACTAGTTGGGGGTGAAGAGCAGAAGTTTAGTTTTATTGGGATTCAGCAATAGACGTAGGTTGGAGAGCCAGTTTGCAATAGTGTTAAATGTATTTTGGGTTAAGATTTGCAGGTCGGATGGGGAGAGGTGGCTGAGCAGATGAGAGTGGAATCATCTGTGTATTGAATGCAGGTGGCTTTTGGGATAGCAGTGTGGAGGTTGTTGATGAAAATAGAGAAGAGTAGTGGTCCTAGTATGGAGCCTTGAGGGTCGCCAAGAGTGAGAGGTAGCTGGCTGGATAATTTGCCCTGCCATAATACTGCCTGTTGTCTGCCAGTCAGGTATGATTGGAACCAATGGATTGCGTGTTGATTTAGAGAAATTGACTTTAGAGAGAGAATGAGGAGTTCATGGTTGACCATATCAAAGGCTTTTGATAGGTCAAGAAAGTGGGCAGATGATATCCTGTTGTCATTCCTGTTTTGGTTTATGGTGTTAGTAAAAGAAAGGAGGGCAGAGGTGGTGCTGTGATGTGGCCTGAAGCCATGCTGGGAGTTGGACAGTAGGTCATTCTGTATAAGGCATTGCATTAGTTGCTTGTGTATGCATTTCTCCATAATTTTGGCTTTATAGATACTGTCAATAAAGCTAGAGATAATGGCAAACTAGTTTTATCCTTAGTTCTAGACTTGTCTTAAGCCTTCAACACAGTTTGTCACAGCAGCAAACTTAACTCAGTTCACCCTTCTATGGTTAAAAAGCTACTTGTCCAATAGGTGTCAGTCAGTAAAATGGCAATCCACCCTTTCTCCATACCTCCCAGTCCACAATGATGCACAAAAAGGATCTATCCTTGGTCCCCTTCTCTTTAAAATTTTCACCAACACCTTCCTCACATCCACAAAGCAGGTCTTCCTAATGCAATATGCAGATGACTCCACACACGTATGCACATCAGTCAACCAGGCACATCTCCAAAAAAATGCTTAACTTTAACAGTCACACTGAAATATGGTTTTGTAACTCACAACTCATGCTCAATCCACCCCCCAAAAAAATACTGCATTTTCTCCCCAAGTCCCTCTTGTGAAAAAAAAAATTCTCTTTCTTTATAATAAAACTACTGAAGTCAATTCTCATAACAAAGTATTAGCGATGATAATTTTAAATTCAACCTGCATTTCTGAATTTTGTTTAAAACATCACCAAAATTTAGGGATGCTTTACAGGGCCAAAAATGGTTTCACCAACCCACCTAAAACTACAGTTGTCAGTACTTCCTTTCTTCCCTCACTACTTTATGGTGCTCCCATCCTTACTAACTTCCAGACACCACAAAAAGAAAAAAAAAACTGAACAATGCTATAGTAAACTGACTACATTTACAGTAAATACCCATTTCAGAACCCACCACTGTATAGCACTAAAAAGCCTAAACTGGTTAGAACTACACCATCAACTAACATATGCACCACTTTTTACAACCTATAAAATTATCCAGCATCCATCTGCTCGTCAAGCACTAAATTCCATTCTACACAATTGTCCCCACTTGGTCATTATGATCTAATGACCAAAAACTCCTCTCTGTCCACAAACCTATCAAATCTGCTGGGCATGATTTGCAGTTGTACCAAGTTGCTAAGGCCTGGAACTCCTTTCTTGTATCGATCAAGTAAATACCCTCGCTTCAGTTCTTTAAAGGTGAACCACACCCACAGGCTGAAAAAACATGTTTATTTCATCATGTCTTGATGTTTCCTACATTTTAACACCAATTTTGGACTCTATATACTTTTTTATATTGTATGTCATTCCAGAGTCTGCTCACATGGGGTCAGGCATCTTGATGTTTTAGACTACCTCTAGGTATCCCACAATGCTGTGTTTGGCTTTAAAATATTATATCATAGCCCCCAAGCTCCAGTCAATGCATTGACTTTACATGTGTTTTTACAGGTCTATTTCACTTACCCGACATCCCACATAACCGATATGCATAATAACGAGCAGACAACACCGACATTGCACAACACCAACACCGCACATACCCGACACACACAATACCGATATGTCAAAACCCTGACACACCTCCGTAAAACATATACATAACAATACACACAAACAACATACAAAAGAAAAAACATAACACTTGACATAAAACTACATAGTTCCCCTCACTCACACCCTCCCCACCATCTACATTAAACTAAACCCTTATCATTAAAACAAAACATACACTACAAGTAAAAAATCTAAAACACTTACCTTCACATTTCACGTTCTTGCAGGGGTCTTCACCCCCCCATACCCCCCATAATTTAAATATACCAACTCCAAGATCGCACTACAACATCCACAAGAGCGGATGCGGATTTTCTGTTCCACTCAAGTTGGACTGTCGACCATTCAGAAGTCGGCATTCTGACGTGTCGGTCGTCTGACACGTCAAGCTTTTCGGCTTTGTGTTTCATGTGTCAGTCTACTGAGATTTTGGTAATCTCAAGTAGACCCGTTTTCACATTTATCATGCTTTCTTTAGTGAGTCAGGTTTAATTATCATTTTTTGCTTTTCAATGACTACTTAAAAGACAAATAGTGATAATCACACAGAACAGTACTCTCAGTGCCTGTCCTGTTACTTCTTTCTTTTTCTAAAGTGGCCAATTCTCATTATTTTGTTATGCCTGAGTTGTTGTCCTTAAACTCATCTCCCATCCCCCTAAACACCTCCCCTTCATATCTATCAAAGTGGCAAAGGTAATTTGAGCTGTTTGCTACTGTGATAGCTCACAGCAGGAGACAAAGTTCATGTATTGCTGCCTTGTACTGTCCACCTACTTACAGTGTGCCCCTCTCTCAAGCTTTTTCCATTGTGACAGTGGAAAAAATTCACTGACAGTCTCTGTGTGGTCTTTATTATCAGAAAAATAAAAAGCAGAATCTCCTTTTGTTCCACAGCTCAGTTTTTGTTGGACAAACTTTTGTATATCTTCCTTAGCATGTACTTCGTCAAAAAATGAATTTGTTCCTCCAGGAAAAAAGTGAAGAGAGCTGGATACACCAGTTTGAATCCCATGCCTGTTTATCAACATTTTCTGAATAATGAGATAAATTTACTCATCTTCTGCCTGTTGTATGAGTAGTCATTCTCTACAAACACGCTGCTGTCTCCCAGTCTTAGTACTTTGTCCTAATGCCACAGTTTTGTCAGAATCAACTTCTTCTGCTGGTAAGATTGATCTTTACTATTAAAGGTCCAGGTTATTTTCTTGTAGCCAGGTTTGGAGCATACACAAGCTGCACCCTTTCAATTAACAATTCCTGTTGTAGAATACTGGTCCAGTTGCTTATTTGTGCTTTCATAAAATTAATAAAGTCTCTTCCTTCCACCTTCTTGGGTACAGTGGAAAATCTCAGGTTTTCCCTATGTGCGCAGTCCTCTAATTCTATTATTTTTTAAAGCATCTCTTCTTGGGCAGTCTCATATTCAGCCAGCCTTTTCTTCATTTCACCATCTGAGTTTTGCAGTTTTATCACCTTATCTGAATATCTGTTTAAAGCTTCTTTCCTTTTTTTCCAGCCTTTTATTTTTTCAGTTGATATACTCCATCAGTATTTCATTTATTTTAGACAGGTCTGTGTGCAGTTGCCTTACACTTTTCTCTAGGTTACTAGAAGTAATGTCTGGAGCTTGCACTGCTGTTTGCTGAAAAGCTACAGCACTATTCCTAGTCAATGTTTTTTCATCACTTTTTATAGCTGATTTTCCTTCAGGTCCTCTGTATTTCTTTTTTCCTGACATTGCACTTATTAGCTAGTTACTGAAATTTACCCAGAAATCTAGGTCCACTGGCTTTCTTTGCTAAGTTTCTGTTTTCACAATGGGAGCGCTAGAATTAAGCTGCTACTCAATGTGCAGCCATCTTTGAAGTCTCCGAAAGAGAGTTTTCTTGGGCATAGGTAAGTCTAGACTGCTGACAGGGTGCATTTGCAAACACAGTTCATTCCCATGCTGCTACACTAGACCATTATATATACCTGTCTTGTGAAAATGGAGTGTGGTAGGCATGTCACCCTATGGTGACACAGCTGTCACAAGTGTGTGTGACCAGTAGAAATGGCACTACACATTTTGCCCACTCACTAACCACTAATGCATGTCAATATGCACAAGCATATTAATGACACCTAAGAACAATAAATGCCTCAACATATTCTCCCAGGAAGAGGCTAGCGTGCAAATGCAGGCCCTCCATGAGCATGGACAGCATACTGAGTACAGCTGAGAAGGAACCACCTATCTATGAATGCATGTGGCAAGAGCTGGGGGCTGATGTTAATGCAGTTTTTGGCTACAAAAGAGCAGCCTAGCACAGGGTCACTAACAGTATCATAAAGGAGAGAAACAAGGCCTATGACATTGTGGCCGGATGGTCATGGCCAGGGGCATAGCTTTCAAAATCTTACCTCCAAAATCAGAGAAAAATCTAGAAATAGTCTAAGACAATCAGGGGTGCTTTTAAAATGTTAGCACTATTAACTTGAGAAGTGGACAGAATAAGAGAAGGTGAATTAAGTCTATAACTCTAATCACTGACATTATAAGTGTAATAGTTTTATAGATAAGTGCTAGGATAGCTGTCCTTGAGAGTCATCCTAGTCAATCTCCCTTTTGGTGCTTGAATTAACCTATCCCATTTGGTGTTAGATTGGCCTTACCCATTCCATGGTCGATAGTTATATATTTATATATATACATTTTTATATTTATATATATTATATATATATATATATATATATATATATATATATATATATATATATATATTTATTTTATATTTATATATATTTTGGCTCTTACTTACATCTTCACCATAGATTAGCGGAGTGTCCGGAAAGCCATAACGGAATACTCTAGCCAATATAGTTTAAAAGCAGAGTAAGAAATAAATGAGGAGACATACTTGCCTACATTTAAGATTGCATCTAGAGTAATAGGTGCTTATGATAATCACTAACCACACCTCTATTAGCTAATTTAATGTGGAAAGTACGAACGTGGCTGATTTTTACACAAGTAGCATTTGTAAATTTCAACAAGGATAAGAGGTATATGTCAGAACACTAGGACTGCACTGCAACTAGCCAATATAGATAACAATAAATAAAAAAATGAACGGAGAGGCTAACTCTAAACTTGAGCTTTGCCATAGCTAAATATCCACACCTATAGCTTCTACATTAGAATTCAAGTTCATCCTCAGTGAATTAGTGTACCATTAGACATACTGACTTTAAGTATTACTAAGTGAATTCGTTTTTACAGTACACTACCTGAAGGATGTTCTTAAGTCTTAAACAGTGATGTAAAAACTGCACCACCTTAAATCAGATGCCCCATATGAGTGGTCATTTAATGTAGTATTTTTAATGCTTGAGTCTTTACTTTTCTTAACACGCCCACATATTTACTACATCCAAGGTCCCTGCATTAAGTTAGAGAAATCTACTTCCCTGCAATGTCCACCTAAGGTTATTGTTTCATGTCTATGATTAAAAACATTGGGAGTGCTGTAACAATTGTAAATGTTTTGGCAGATAGCATCCATACAGGAATAATTATATATGCTTATTTAACCATGCTATGCTTTTACAATGCTTATGTTCATTAAGCACATATAGGCTTACATATATAGTTACTATCTGCATTATTTATTTATATATATATATAAGAGCTGTTAATAAAATGCGTGAACTACATTATTAATGTAAGCTATAGTAAGCTATAGTTATAGTTATTGCTCTATAGTGTTAGCGCTAATTATAACTTTACAACTATCATTGTTACCTAACTGGATATATACCTTGTAGCTTCCTATAGTCTTGTTCCTAGCCTAGTTAGAATAAGAGGATTTGACCAGAATTTTGCTGACTTACTTTTGATAAGGACTTGCTATAATACTAATTAGAAGACTTGTAAGGAGTGATACATCTTTCTAGACAACTTGAGAACCTGATGGCCTGAACTACGTTTTTCTACAGTTCTACATGATTATATGCTTGTAATATTCTGTTTAATTACAATGCCTTTGATACTAAACTAAATATCTTGTTTCTACTATTTTTCTCTCTCTTTTTCTCCTAAAACAATCCCAGCTCTCAAATCTGAGTACACTGCTATAGGACACAGAACCTAACAACCTGAAGAACAAGGACCCTCTCCAAACTCCCTTCAGTCTCCACAGTTGAGCAACCTATCCCTGTACGTTTTCAGTAAAGTGAGCATGAAAGTATGTGTCTAAACTATCACGGCCAGTATAGCCTATAACTTATTATTAGATCTAGGTTGCTATAAAGTGCTAGCCAGGAAAACCAGCAGCTTTACTCCCTCCCCACTCTGTAACCAGTCTAATCTACTTTTTCCACCATTTAAAGACACTCAGAACAACTACTCCTTTTCTTGCATTAGGAACCTAAACTCCCTCCTTTTTTACCCTGCTTACAATAAATTAATTTGGGCCACCAGGTGGCAGACTTGTCCCTTCCAGGCCTTGAAGCCTTCTCCTGACCTGTACTACACGTTTGCTATATACTGTTTATCCACAGACCTGCTATTAAACTGTAGCCCATAACATCTATTTATTTTTATGGTTAGCTCTCACACACCCTCCAAATAGCTCTGTTATCTAATCTTTTAACTTCATTCCAGTATTTAGGGTTACCTACCTACTGAAATCCCTGCTTTAACTGATTGTTCTTTTCAGCTCCTTACCTCTCTTGTCTCTACCTGCTCCGTTCGCCCTGTGGGCTCACTCCACTCCCCTACCCTACCCCCAATTCCCATCCACCCCTACTACTCCTAAGCTTATACATCCTCACCACACCCTCTTCCTCTCCAATCCAATCACAATAGTCATCTTAACATTCTACATACACTTCTCTCTAACCACCCCTAATATAACTCCTCCCTTTTAAAGAACACCAGTAAGCTTATTAGTCACTATGCAAACACAACCTTTCCAAATCCAACTAAAGCTCCTAATCATTGTCTTTCTTCTACTTTCTCTAACAGCAGCCTACCTGCTAACCTCAAATGAACAGTCAAAATATTTACAGCTGAATTTCCCTAATGCACAAACAAGTACTATACCTCTAATTAACTCCCCAGAGCACATAAATATAACATATTTACCTAGCTATTTACCTGTTAAATATCACAGACTGACCCATATAAAATACAACTATCTAAAACCTAAAAAACCTCTTCACCATTACTTTAACCTCCACAATCCCTTAAACAAACTATTACACCTATCCTTACTAGATGGGGACATTCATACTAACCCAGGACCAGGGCAAAAAACAAGCACAGAACTACAAATTCATGTTCCCTCTACCTCAAATATCCCATCTAAATCTCCCAACTCACTCTATATAGTTCACCTCAATATTTGCAGCATAAATAATAAAATTGCCCACCTCCATGCTCTCCTGGATGTTCATTCCTTTGATATACTTTATTTAACAGAAACATGGCTAAAATCCACTACACAAGATGTTGAAATTATTCCATTTGGGTACAACATCTTGAGACAAGACCGCAAAGTAAAAAAAGGAGGGGGGTGTTGCTATCCTTTATAAAGAAGGGCTACAAATATCTATACTAGATCTTGGTTCCTCATCTGAAAACAATGCAGAAATCATTAACACCAAACTTCAACTTAATCCCAGCAAATCCCTAAATATAATATGTATCTACTTGCCCCCTGGCAACAACATCACCACTCTGGAAGGTATCCTTGCTGAACTCTCCACAAAAATTCTCCAAGAGACAATAATTCTTGGAGACTTTAATATAGACTGGAAGGACTGCTCTACTGAATCACCAACTTCCCATATTAACCTTAATGGCTTCTCACAAACATTTAACTCCCCAACCAGAATTAATAAACCCAATAACGAAGACTCCATCCTAGACTGGATTCTAATAAATAATTACCAACAACTCTATAATGTAGGGACCCTCCTTGATGATGTAAGTGACCATTCTGTCACTTACATAATCAGGCAAAGGTCGAGCTCACACAACCCAACCATATATAAAACAATAAGAAGCAACAGAAACTTTAACCCCAATAACTTCCAAGCTGAAGTAAAAGAATGTGATTGGTCACCTATAAAATACGTCCCACTTGACGAAGCAACAAACTACTTTAACTCAAAATTCTTAACAATCCTTAACCACCATGCACCAAAGTGTTCCATCAAAATTAAATCTAAACCTGCCCCATGGCTTACAAAGAAAACCAGACAGAAAATTCAACAGAGAAATAAAGTTTGGGCACTATGGAGAACAGCTAAAAACCCCGTAGACCAACAACAATTCAGGCAAAAAAGAAATGAGACTAAGAAAGCTATACTTGAAGATAAAAGAAACTTTTACTTCCACCTCCAACAGACCAACCAAAATAATCCACAAAAGTTCTGGGCTAGCATAAACAGACTACTTCAACCAAGCCAATCTGTAACACCACCCCCTATAGGATCAAATTCTGACAATCCAAAGCAAACTGCTAATACTTTTAATACCGTCTTCACTGAGACCATCCAAATACTTGCTAATCAACTAACAGCCGATAGCTCTGCCCTTCCAACCAATACTACTAACTCTCTCCCAACTCTAAATCTGCAACCTGTAACAACTTCCCTCATCTGCAACCTCTTAAGTAAACTAAAACCTACTACCCCCTCAGCTGACCAGCTACCTGCTGAATACCTGCAAAAGGCAGCCAAAGTCATAGCTTATCCTGTATCATTGCTGATAAATAGAACCATACAAGAAAACACTATTCACACCTTCTGGAAAATCTCCTACATTATCCCCCTACACAAGGGTGGAAACTCCATAGAATATTCTAACTATCGTCCCATACCACTACTTTCCCCATTAGCTAAAATAATGGAAAAGTGCATCCACAGACAGTTACTAGACCACCTACTCCAGAACAATTTACTGGCCAAATCTCAACATGGCTTCAGGCCTTTCCACAGTACAACAACTGCACTCCTATCCTTCACTGACAGCATCAATAAAAACCATAATAACAATCTTCTCTCTTCAGCACTTTTCATTGACCTTTCAAAAGCATTCAACATGGTCAACCACCACTTCTCAATATTCTAAAATCCTTCTCTCTGGACACATGGGACAACAACCTCTCATCCTATCTCCCAGTTACCCTAGGTGTTCCTCAGGGCTCTATATTGGGCCCCCTCCTTTTCTCAATATTTATCAATGACCTCAACCTAGCTATTCCTTTAACTAACTGTGTACAATACGCAGATGATTCGACAATAATCTGCTCAGCTAAATCTCAATCCCAACTATAAACTCTAACTCAGACAATGTTCAATAAAACAGAAAACTGGTTTCTACAATGCTGCCTCCTCTTGAACCCCCCAAAAAAACAAACTCCTCCTCTTCACTCTTACCAGTAAATCACTCCCAATGAACTTTTCAATCTTATCCAATAATGGTACACTCATATCTCCCGATCCAACAACTAAACTTCTAGGGGTAACCATTGATAACAACCTAAACTTTAAAACCCATATCAACAATACCATAAAAACTGTCAACAGGAAACTAGGCTCCCTCTATAGGACAAAACCCTTTCTCTCCCCACTAGCCAAAACCACTATTGCCTATTCCCACCTTATCTCCACACTTCTCTATGCTTCTTCCATATATACTAACTTGTCAAAAAATAACCTTAACAAGCTAGCCAACGCTTACAATAGCATTGCCAGATTTGTTACTGCTTCCTCCTTTAGGACCCATCACTGTCATAACCTGAAACAATTAGGCTGGTTAGGGCTTCTGAATCAGATTCACTTTAAACAACTCACTATTGAGCACAAAACCCTTTTCCAACCTACCAATACCCCAATACTTGCTAGTCTCATTACCCAATATAAGAACCTTTCAACTTTACGCTCATCTACTAAACTACTTGTATCAACATGTAAATCTAATAACATGGCAGGAGATGATCTGTTCTCAAATGCAGTTGGAAAGTATTGGAAGCAACTCCCCCATGAACTTACATCACTGTCTTCATTTACACTTTTTAAACACAATATGAAACTCTATCTTAAAACCCATTGGTTATGTCCCTGTACAAATCCAGGCTAATATCATACTATATCCCAAATACCCTCTCTTAAGACTTAATTCCTGCTCTATCTGTGACTTTTTAGATCAAGGCCTGTCATTGGCAAAACATATCTTATCCTAATAGAGATAATTTAAAATACCTAGTTAAATTCTTCTGCATATAATTCTAAAGCATCCTACCTAAGGCAGGCAACAATTATTGTTTAAACCGTGAGCATTGCTGAACTGTTGAAACTTGAAGTATGTATTTGTTTAACAATTACTTCCTAGTTACTAATGAAGTCTTGTACATAAAGTCTAAAATATCTTATCTAATGCTTGTAACAGGTTTTTTGTATAAACTGTGAAGATTCCTGAACTGTTTAAAATGTATTGTATTTAACTGTATAACAACTAGTACCTGTATGCTAGTAGTCTAGTAATCTCTTGGAGCTTATCTCCCCGGGACTCTACTGAAAATGGACATAAATCCAGTTAGACTATCCATGTCAACAAATGTAAAATAAAATAAAATAAATAAATATTACCCATAATGGAAATAACTGGGATCATGCCATAGCTAATTTGAGGGGACTCATGTATGGGAGAAATCATTTAGGAGCTGCCTTTATCTGTTAGTAGTAGAGGAGGCAGTCCTGGGGTAAATTTCCTGTTTCCCATCCATAGATCAAGTTGCGCTTGAATATGGACAATTTTGAACCATTAATATGTTTGACTCTACCATCTTTTCTCAACAAAAAAAGTCAGTTTAGCAGAGGTCTGGAAAAAAATATTAACATTGTGAGCCAGAGTCAGGGACAATTGAGATGAATGGGTAAGAGTCCATCATTGCTCCCCCTCATCACTATGGAAGAGTTCCTGTTACCCCTATCAAGAGTGAAAGGACCCTGACAACTGGCGAAGGCCTGGATGTGTGAGCTGAGTTGAATGCACCACCCCATGTCTTTGCTGGGGCTGAACCAGGTTGATATTTTCTTATGTCAGTTAACATATTGTAGTGGCAGTCCTATGCTACAAGCTTAGCCATGCTGAGTATTGTCATATGTCCTCTATGAACACATTTAGAATGCAGGCCTGAATGCATAACATGCAAAGTACAGTTGTGTAGGTAAACTTACCATACCAGTAGATGTTTGAATACATCACTGTTGCAGTAGCCTAAGCTATATGGGATATATCTTGCTAAGGATCAGACCTGCTGTCCAGTTCCAATGCTTTGTCACCTTCCACCACCTTCAGGAGAACAGTATAAACTTAGTAGCTAAGGTAGCTAAACTTCAGTGCTTTCTTGCCTCAGAAGTGAGATGCTAGAGCCGTATCATACAAGAACAATAATAATTAAAATCCCACACCCCGGCATAAAAAAGGCAAAAAGAGAGGGGGTGGAGGGGGTGTTTATTGAAAGTGTGATCAATTTGACATACTGTTATGATATGTTTACTTACACAACTGTAGTGTTCTTGTTATTAGATGTTACAGTAGCCTAAACTATATGGGGTGAATACCAGAGCTTAAAAAGAAAAAGAAGAGAAAGGATGAGAGCGTAGTAGCTGCTGTGTCTAGTAGATTTGTAAGAGTCTGTTCTCCTGCACAAAATCACAGAGACCTGCTAGAGTGAACTCTCAATTTGCCTGGAAGTGTCTTGACATGGTGAGAATAGCAAAGGCATTAGCTTGAGACGACCATCTAAAAAATGTGTGCTTTCACATTGGTTGCCTCTTTTTCTTATCTTTACAAGAAGTAAACAGTTGATCAGAAGTCCTGGAGGTTTTTGTGCTGTTATTGTTTTATGTGAATTACTCATGGGCATGTAAAATTGTTTCCCCTTATTTTAGGTTCTAGGAAGTAAACGAGATGACCTGCCTTACTCTATGTAAACTCTGAAACAGCCTTAGGCAGAAAGGAAGGGTTTGTCATCAAAGTTACTCTAGCTTTATGAAAAATGAGCTAGGGAAGACTTAGCATAACACCTTAAAATGTAAATACTCATCTTGCAGAAGTCAAACCAATGAGTAAAACTGTTTTCTAAAATGAGAACTTCTAATCAGTCTCATGAGCAGGTCCAAAAGGAAATGGTGTAAGTTTTTCCACTAATGAAGATCACAAGAAAGATCCACGTGCCTTCAAGGTGGCCAGATATGTTAAACTCCTTTCAAAAACTGTTTCACTTGATGTGGAATAGAAAGGGTGGCCTAAAGGCAGACAAGCAGCAATGGCTGAGAGTTGAATCTTGAAAGGAAAGTAACAAAGGCCAGAGGAAAATAACTCACACAAATACTGCAGAACAAAATGAGTCTGAGCCTTAAAGGGATCATGCTTCTAATCTTTGCACCGACTAGAAACTTGTTCCACTTCCCCACATATGTTGTTCTGGTAGCAGGTTTCTTTGCATCTTTTAATACTGGTTGAACATCCTCCCAGAAAAAAGGGGTATAAATAGCACTAATATTCTACCATCTAGACAATCAATTGAAGAAATTAAAGGTTGGGGTGTATCAACACCCCCATCCTGTGCAAATCCATTCCATATGGAAACTTATGGTAATTGCCCTTGATCATTACTAATAGAAGGCACAACCACATTTATCTTTGTGGACATCTTCTGAATCTTTAGATGAACCCTGGCTATCAGAGGAAAGGGTGGAAAAACATACAGGAACATTCCCACCCATGGAGATGAAAAGGTGTGCAAGATGTCATGCAGCAGAATTTCTTTTAACTGTGTGTTTTGGCCTGAGAGAAACAGGTCTACTTGAGGAGTTCCCAACAGTTGGATCAATTTCTAGAAGATGCCTGGGTGCAACTTCCATATGTGAGGGTTTGTCCTGCTCCTGCTCAGCTTGGCTGTATCAATGTTTTACCCTGACACAATGCAGGTCTCCTGGAGAGACAGATTGTGCTGAGTTGCTATTTCCCAGGCTACCATAGCTAGTCTGAAAAGGCGGGTAGGACCCAGTCCCTCTCCCACATTCATTTATGTGCCACATCACTGTGGTATTGTCTGTGATTACCAGCTGAAGGCCTGGAGTCCAAAGATGGTTCAGAAATTTAAGAGCACTTATTAGAGTCATCATTTCTTTGACATTTAATTTCTTTAATTTGTAGGCTTGTTCCACAGGTCCTAGACATTTACCATTTGGACAGAGCTTCCCAAACAAAATGTGAGGCATCGGTGGTTACAGACTAAGAAGGGGCTTGAAAAAAAAGACACACCTGGCTTGAGAGACAACTAATTCATATACTAGAGTAGCTCATTTTTCACAAACTCCAGCACTGTGATGAAAGGGGTGCTGGCATTGGGTCCAAACTAATCTGATGAACCACTGAATACTCCTCATGTGAAGTCTGGCTAAAAACATCATTAGAATAGTGGAGGGCAAAATAAAATAGAATTCAGAGAACATAGAAGAAAAGGTAAAACAACCTGACTGGAAAAATAAGTTTAGAGATAAAAGTTTTTAATGACAACCCCCAAAACTGCAAGTCCCAGCCCCTGACTAAAAGATTTGATGGAAAAGTATAACTTTTCCCCACAAAAAATATTTATTCAAAAGCCATTTCCCACAAGGAACCATGACCAAAAATGTAAAATATGAGGTAAAATTTACAGTGACAACCACTAAAAATACCAGTTCTACCCTCTAGCAGGAATTTCTGATAGAAAAGATAATCTTTTTTCCTCAAAGAATGATGAAGTGGAAGGTGTTCTCCAATGGGGTATTTATCTGCTCAATGTTGGAGAATCATTTGCAGACTGTGGAGCTCTTGTAGTCTGCAGGGAGGAGTACACTTTGGCAGTAAGAAAGTTCAGAAATGTTGCCACCTCAGCCATTGTTTTTATATTGCTCTCCTTGAGCTACACAGAGAAAAGGTAAGGTGTCTTACATTTTTGAAGCTGGCCAGCTGGTCCATTCCTTGGTAGGGTATGTCTCATCTAGCTTAGGCTGCTGCAACAGTGATCTAATGATGAAAGTGGTATGTTTGTTTACATTATTTGCATAGTTGCCAAATGTACTTCTGAAGCACCACAGAGAAGCTGTGTTGCCATCAATTAATTGTTTTACATGTGGGTATTTATCTATCTGCTTTTACAGGTGCCATGTTTATGGGGTCCTCCACAGTGGAACAAGGCATGCCTGATGTTGGTACTATATTACATACTGATAATGACAGTGCTGCACACACACACACACAAATACAAGGCTAGTTTCTGAAAACTTATGCACTCATATCCATGCACGAAAATGTATACAAGCACAGCTGGTTTCTAAAAACCTGCATGGTTGTGCACATATACAACTGGTTTCTGAAAACTAACAAGCACAGACATGCATACATAATACCCTTGTATATGTTTGCACACACAAATACAACTGTTTTATGAAAACAAATCCATGCATACATACATTAGTCTGTCTTTTACCTTGATTTTGGTTTTATGCAGTTAGTATAAGATTTATTGACATTCCTCAAATATACCATGTAAGTTTATATTCTGCTTAATTTGTGTCAAATAGTTTGTGATCTGCACTGCCTTTATACTTATTGCATGCCTATTTGCACTTCATAATGTACCCTCCTGTTTGCAATTTCTATATGTTCTGCTAGGTTAAGCCCAGAACTGCCTAACTATTGTTCAGTACACTGAATAGGATGAATACTATTCTTGTTTTGATCTTTACTTGTTTGTACATCAGATAATTTAGCTGATGAATACGATGGCCTCTTTCAATCATGACCTGGGCCATAGGAAAGATGCAAAAAGTTAATTCCATATTTTAAAGTATGCAGCCATTAAAATTTAAATAGCAGGAAACACATGAGCATAGTATAAAGTTAAACATTACTACAGAAAATATACAGCGTGCAGAAAGCAGTATTAAAACTGTTATGCAAACAATACAATAAAAAAATGTTTGAACATTACCTAATCATGTTTATAATAGCAATGTTAACAGATCTGGTAGTGACAAAAATCACATTGGGTATTATACATAGTTCAAAGCATCACAGTATGAGGGCTGTCATCTAAAATCAGTGCTCTGTCATACCCCTTAAGTTCTACTGTTTGTGTGGATTGTATCAAACCAATACTTTAAAGGGGTTTATATTTATTGCCCCGTTGTGACAAAACATCATCCCTCATTTCTTGATAAAAACATCTTAACTATTATATCTAATTCCATCTTGACAGCCTCAAAATTAGAGGTCATCCTTGCTGCCCTAATCATTTGTCCTTCGACAATGCTCTTTTTCTAAGTGGGTGATTACTATTATACTGTACGTAAGAGTTACTAAATATGGGTTTTCTATATAACCTAGACTTAAAACCTTCACCTGTATTAAAAATAGTTGTATCCAAAAAAAATTTATCTTTTGAAAACTAAAACTTTACGTGAACCTTAAAAATTTGGATGAACTGTTCAAATTAATCATAAAACTTTCAATTTCATGGATGGGCCCTTTCCACAAAATAAATATATCATCAAGGAATCTCACATATAAATGTATAAATTCTTTAAAACTACTTCTTGGAATTGTTTTCTTTTCCCATTCAAGTAAGACTAAATTTGTATATATGGGGGCTCATGGTGTTCCCATAGCTACCCTTTTTATCTGCTTGAAATGTTCACCCTTGAAAAAGATAAAATTCTTGTCCAATATTAAATTCATAAGGCCCCTAATTCCGTTTATTGTATGAATATCTATAAAACGTAACCTTAACATACTCTCATAAAAGAGATCCATACCCAATTCCCTTGGAGTTGAGGAAAATAAATCAATAACTTTTAGAGTGAGAAAATAATATCTTTAGCTGATAAATTCTTCTTTATCCTACCTAGGAAATCCCAAGAATCCATTAAGTATGCTCTACTTTCTTATAAGATAGTTTTGGCCACCTATCAATGACAATGCCTAACAGATATGTCTTACAGTTACATCCAGAAACTATTGGCCTAAAATGGGGGTTTTAGCCACATCTTTATGAATTTTTGGTGTTCCAAAAAGTGTGGCTGTTACCATAAATTCACTTTAAGAAAGTTGTATAACTCCTGGGATATCCTTGATCTAACAAGTATTCTTCTAAAAAGCAATCAATACGCCTATAATTAATATTGATTTCATTAATGGAGACAGGAAGATAAGCATCACTATTTCTTAAAAGCTCAGGCATTACTCCAGAATACTCTAATGAGTCGAAGAGTACTATCCCCCCCCATACTGGGCTTCATAATAAGAACTGTTTTATCATTCCTTAATTTGTCAAATAATATTTTCTCATCTTTAGTTAAATTAATGTAAAAGACTTCCTCTTTCTTTCATATATGTTTGTATTACAGATATATATATATATATATATATATATATATATATATATATATATATATATATATATATATATATATATATATATATATATATATATATATATATATATATATATATATATATCGTTAACTATAATCTTTTCTAGCATTGCTAATGTTGGGTTCATGGGGGATTAAAAGTACTTTTTCTCCTTAAACCATTGTTTAACTGGTTATTTTTTTTCCTTTTTTATAAAATAGGGCTAAATTTAATTTCCTAAAGTAAAGTTTAGTTTCTAAAACCATATCTACTAAATTAAAGTTTGTAGCGGGGGCAAATTTCAACCATTTAGAAAAAATAGAAAAATGTTCAACTGTAATCTCATTATTTGCGTAATTATAAATGTGAAAGTTCATGAAAATGTGTACAGTTTTATTAGTGGTAGTTATCTGTGTATACTTGCCCTGTTCTGTCTCCCTTTGTGATCCAGATGGGCCATAGTAGGGGCTTGCCCCAAATCCAGATACCTCTCTTGCATTGTCTTGGGTCTCTGTATATTCTGTTTGTGAAAAAAGTTTCCCCTCCTTACATTTAAATTGTTTGCTGGTATAGGCTGTGTTTGTTTTAAGCTATTTTTTTTTATAAAAAAAAAACAAAAACTGTGTAAGCCATATTGTTTGCATATTGGTCTTCATTTTCTTAATCTTTCTATCATAACTTTTATTACATTTACTTTGTACTAAAAATTGTTTATGATAAAATTCCTCCTATTGATCAAATATGAGATCATTTTTAATGTTGTTCAACTTCTCTACAGCCACAAGTAACTGACTAATAGCTGGATCATTAAATTTAATTAACTTACGCATAATGTTGAAACCAAAATTGTGAAAAAGTTCACAAAATTCTTTTACCATAGCTTTATCATAATTAAGACCGAGGGGAAATGTAAAAGTTCTCAAGCCTTTAGGTACAACCTTATTCTGATTACATTTTAACAAATAAGTGTTACCTAGTTGTAATTGTTTAACTTTACAGTTTTTTTCAAATATTAAAATTAAGTCTTTCAAAGAGTCACAGGTTCCTGTGCTTAAAGCAACATTCACTTTAGAAAAACAGTTATTAACTTTGTCAAAGTCATAACAATTATTTAAAATAGTATCTAGTCCATTGCCATTAAATTTAGTAGTTGTTTCATCCATCAAGCCATCCCCTTTCATGTTATTTGACCCAGCCTTCACAGTAGTAAAAACATTCTTAATGGAAGAAATAGTGGTCACCACCACATACTTTTTTTAGGTACAGTACCTTTAGGTCTTGTGCCACATCTTTCATATTCACCTTGTAGTGAATTAGGGGAGTTCATCTCTTTATTTACTGTGGTTCCTGCCTTGAAGTGCCTTAATTGTGAAAAGAATAGTGAATGGGTTCCTATTATGTTATCGAAAGATAACGTAATCGAACGCTGAGAACTTCAAAATGGCCACATTTCAAAGATCGTATTGTGGGATCACAGTACAGTGAAGATTGGGATATTTGCCCTTTCCTCACTGTAGTGCAATCTTGGAGTTGGGATATATATTTAGCAAGGGATATGCAGCCGTTTCAATGTTTTGAGCATTCGATTATGTTATCTTTCGATAACGTAATATGAACCCATGCATTTTCACCTCTGTCAATTGAATTACTATGTTCTCCATTCGGAGCTGACAGAAGAAGAGCCAGGCATCTGGGTCTCATTAGGAACAGTTCCTGTTTGAGTAAAGAGATGAATAAGGAGTGTAAGCTCCCCTTTAAGAATTTCTCACTCAGATTGCATAAGACTGAAGTCGTCATGATGAACAGAGGAAAATATAGACATTATTTGATTAGGTGAGTCTATGTTAATCCACCAATACAAAAAATCCACTAATCCACAAAAAAATCCACAAAGTAAATGCAAAGTAGTTTGAAATGAGTAGATAAACATAAATAAATGCACCAGACCAACAGACTCACAATACAATTAAACACACTTCTTTAATTAAAACTTTTGCTTAAAAACTGAGCAAAACATATTAATTATTAAGCACTTTCATCCTTTGACTTGGACTTCATCAGAATCAAGGCTGTAACAACACATCAACTCTTTTATACACATAGTAATAAAAAATTAACCAATGATACATAGCCAATTAGCTTTTAAAGGAACTGTTTACATTGTAAAATCCACCCTTCTTGGAGGTTGCAGTTACAAACAGTATTACGTTATAAACTATATATTCAAACAATATAAGTTATTATGAACAGTTGTTAGATCTCATCTTAAGTATAGGTTGTAAATTAATAACATCATTAATACCGGGGAGGGGGGACTAGCACCCAATTTTTATCTGCCATTTAATTTCCCTTACTTCAAGGAGGTTTTTCAAATCCCCACCCCTAAAATTACTTTTTACTTGTTCTAAAAGAGCAAATCTAAACCAGAACATGTTTGACTAGCAGTCAGATGTTTAAATAAGACATCTTGATGTTTCTTCTATTTATTTGATAAATGTGTTCATAAATCCTGTTCTTAAGGGCCCTGTCCATTTTGCCTATATAAAAAGCAGGATGGTGGCAACACTTGGCCATATATATACTACCCCTTTTGTTGAACAATTTCCTCTAATAAAAGTGATCTTCGAATGCATTTTGTTCTCCAAGGTCAATTAATCAACTTGCGAAATATATGGACATTAATTACATGATCAATACTTATAAGTCCCTAATTTATGGCCACTGTCCTCTGATTTGACCTTACTTTCACTTTCAAAAAGCTGCTTGAAATTGGGGGATGTCTTAAAGACAAAAGTATGTATAGGACCTAAGATTTCAGAAATATCAGAACTGCTTTTTAATAATGCCCACCTTTCTAAAAAAAAAAAAATCTGTTTAACTTCTTTGTCCTGAGGGCCATAACCTAAAATCAATGCTCGCTTGTTCCCCTTAGGTTCTACCATTTGTGTGGATTGTATCAAACCAATACCTGAAAGGGGTTTATGTTTATTGTCCCATTGTGACAATACATAATCCCTCTTTTCACAAACGAAAGACATAGGGTAACCTCTTGATAAAAACATCTTAACTATTATATATAATTCCACCTTGTTGTCCACAAAATCAGAGGTCATCCTTGCTGCCCTAATCATTTCTCCTTTGACAATGCTCTTTTTCTAAGTGGATGGTTACTATTACACTGTAAGTAAGAGTTACTAAATGTGGGTTTTCTATGTAACCTAGAATTAAAACCTTCACCTGTATTAAAAATTGTTGCAACCAAAAATAATAATCTTTTCAAAACTAAAACTGTAAATGAACCTTAAAAATTCAGATGAACTGTTCACCTGAATCACAAAATTTTCAATTTCATGGATGGGCCCTTTCCGCAAAATAAATATATCATAATATATAATAACTTATATTATTTGGATATCTAGTTTATAATGTAAAACTGTTTGTAATGGCAACCTCCATGAAGAGCTGATTTTACAATTTAAACAGTTCCTTTAAAAGCTAACTGGCTATGCATCACTGGTTAACTGCTTATTACTATGTGCATAAGAGAGTTAATGTGTTGTTACAGCCTTGAGTCTGATGAAGTCCATGTCAAAGGACTAAAGCTCTTAATTTTTTTGTTCAGTTTTTAAGAAAAATTGTTATTTAAAGAAGTGTTTTTAATCGTATTGTGAGCCTGTTGGTTCTGTGCATTCATTTATGTGTATCTAGTAATATAAAAAAGACTGCAGTGAATTATCCTACAGCTTGTTGACTCTGTGTGTTCTCAACTGTTCTCTGCTAAGCCAAACCTCCTTTATAGGTTCATAGTTTCAGAGGTATACACTACACTAATAACCACTGGGCCCTTTTTAGGCCTAGACATACATCCCAAATATCTGAAAAGGTACCCTTGAAAAGTGCAAGCAGGGGCCTAGGACATGAACCATCTACAGATTGCCTCTGTCCATTAGAGAAATGGATTACAAACCAGGGATAAATGTCCTGTTCCCCATCCAATTGTCCAGGTTTCACTTGAATTGGGTTAAGGAGAAACTTTGCTTCACGTGGATGGGGAGCCTGTTCCAGGGAAGGGATAGTCTGTGGGATGCCTCTCTCTCCAGAAGATCCTATTGATATCAAAGGCAAGGTTCAAGTCTTTAGAATGCACAATTCTGGTGCTGCTTTTTTTTTGTGGATATACAAGAGGTCCATTACAGTGGGGTCTGACAATGACAAGAAGTTCAAAATGTGTTATCTTCTACAAAGCTATACTTCTCCAATAATGGCTTCTATACTGTTTGTCATACATTGAAATTATAATCCCTTCAGGGTGAAACATTTTTAGTAGCTGGATTTCTCAGAAATGTATAATCTGTGTCTCCAATGGCATGTCAAGTTTAATGGGAACATTTTCATCTCCTTTCACCACCTCATCAAGTTGAATGGGGTACTTTTCCTTCTTTCTTCTCATGTCATACCTACTGTGAAATTTTCTTTGCCACTGTAAAGTTTTGTTTTGACTGAAGATTCACTTGATTAATCAACTCTAACACATATCTAAGACTAATGAAATCAAGCTTACAGTAAATCACTGTAAAACTGATTTATTATGGCTTTCCTTATGATACAGTGTAACATTTTAATAAAATGTTGCTGTTATTACTACACATTTTATCCTAAGTATGCATAAAATGTTTGTCAAAATGTAGGAAATGACATAAATTTTGAATTGTATGTAAAGACCGAAGTGAAAACTGACAACACTTAAAAGTTGACTGTGAATTTGTTTTTGCTCTTTCACGTTCATCTTTTTTATTAAACAAGAAACATCTTTATTAAATTACCACTTATGACATAGGCAATCATATATTGGTAATCTCCAAGTGTAGTACCTCGCAGGATGTGCAGTAGCAAATCCCACCCCAAACACGCCTCCAGCCGCACGGATCCCACACCCGCATGAATATTCACATAGCTCCTGCCGTGGCAAGGCAGCATTGGTATGAATATTCAAAGCACACCAAGGCACACACATATTTAGTTGTTTAGTTGAATCATACCGGTTATCATACCGTTTACTTAAGTTCATATCCCTCCAACTCATTCTTTGCTCTGATTACAATTGGAATTAAATTGGTAAAACGTGTAATATTTATATTTAAGCCCTCCATATTGCATGTAAATCAGGATATTCTATTATGACAAATTGTAGTTGACATTATGGGCATAAACCCTATCAGTATGTTTTAATTTTGATTTGTTAATCAGGGCTGGTCCAAGGACCCTTTCATTCATGATGCAGGTCAAATTAGCAGTTACAGAGTCTAGGTAAATTAACCAGTGCATAAAGCTACAGAAGTTATCAGTGCAACACACAGAAACTATCAGTGTAACACAGAAATCAAACAGTTATAATATTAAGGAAAAACGCATAGGTTAATTGTAAATAAATAAATTGAGCTATTAAAACTTCTGAAGCTGTAACAGCAGGACAGTACTATTTGTATTAAAATAAGACATGACGGCACAGTATACACAATGAGGAAATTTGCATGCCTATCACTTCAGTGCACAAATTAGCATGCCTTTTCACTCAAACTCGATTTTTCCCTGCCAATCAGTTAAGACACGCCCAAATATGTGCAGAACTAACTGTGAGATACTACACTTGGAGATTACCCATACATTTATAAAAATGAAAGCAAACCATATTGACATCATTTTAGTTGCAAATATTATGCATCACTTATAATCTATCCAGTCACTGTCAGTCGAACATTGCATAGCTTATTCACATCCTGCCTTTTTTTAAACCAAAATTTTCCCCTGCATTTATTGTTCCCACAATTTCCATTTTTTCTGTGTAATTTGCTCCTACCCTTTTCTAAAGATCCTATTTCCAGTTGTTTTCTACTTTCTGTTGCCCAAGTCATTGTGCTAAATGGTTTAATAATAACTTCAGAGCACAAAAAACAGTTGCTTAATGCCAATCTTTCTAAACTCATGTATATTATCAAGGTACTCTCTTATTTTCTGTTTAGCATTCCACAATTGCTACACTTCTTGTTTTGTGAGATTCTCCCTATTCTGCAATGCTTTAACCTTTGCCAGGCCTTCTAAATAATTATTACTTCTTAATCACATCTCTCTTTCTTTTATTTCTGCCCTGTTTTAAACTACTCTTTAATTCTATCCCACTCCCTAGCTATATTTACAAAAGAAATGTCTCTAATAACTTCTAAATAATTTCCACTACCCATTCCTTAAATTCCTCTCCTTTCAACAGATAAGTCAGAAAGTGCCTGTGTCTTATTTTTATTTTATTATCCTGCATATTTATTTTAATTATTATTGGCACATGATCTGAAATAGTTATTGAAGGTGTATCAAAACTTTCAAATAAATGCACATCCTCCCATGAAATATATGTTCTGTCTAGTCTAGACTAGTTTTTGTATCTTGGGGAATAATATGTAAATTCACTCTGAACTCCTACTACTGAATTCATATCTTCCATGCCAAATATTTTCATAAATTTCTATTAGAAAATCTACACTCCTTTGTTATATTTTTCTTTCAGGGCTCCCCAGATACAACTTCACTGCTGCAAACCAAATACTCATCCCTAACTATAAGTAATATTCCCTGCTGAAAGCTGATTATTTCTCCCAGAATTTTCTTAAGCTCCACTTTAGCAGTTTTAGGTGGGATATAAATACATGCCCTTGCCAGTACTCCTTTAGTACTACAAATCTACCATTATTATCTTTTTTATCCTCTTCTATTGGAGCTCTTCTTGCAATTAATACAAGTACTCCTCTTTTTCTTTGAACCAGGTATTCTGCTGAATAATCATCCTGAAAACCTTTCTTGATCAAATTCACATGTCCATTTCTTTTCAAATACATCTCCTGTAGAATAACTATTTGCACTCTACATTTTTAATAAAGTTAACTGCTCTTTCTTTTTTGTATTTATCTTTGAGACCATTTACATTTAAAGATAATACAGAAAGTGTCATTATGTTAAAAAGTTATTATTCCCACCTTTTATGTGTAACAGCTATTTAGTTAAGAGTATAGTTCCAGCTTTTGTGTTACATGCATACACTAAATGTTTGGCAGGTTGATATTTTATACAGTTGTTTCTTGTCATATCCATTTGAGCCTATGTCACATCTTACAAAATGTTTTGTTTTATTAAAAGCCCTCAAAAAACACACACACACACCCAATACACCCCTAAAACCTATTGACTTAATACTAACACAGAGAGCTATGTACATCTTCAAATATTGAGGTCTTACCCTCCTAATAGGAACAATAGTCCCAGACTTACAGCCACACTCACTGACTTGTATTAACCTAAAAGGAAGGTTATTCATGCTAAGTTGGTTAGTACAGCCTGTGCTTTTACTAAGTGCTGTTTGGTTTTGTCTTATCTTTATTACTCTCCCAGATTAGGAAAACACATGGATGCTTTCAGGAAACATTGTCTCCTAGCCATTAATAAGTATTTTGTTTTTATTAATCTTTACCAGGTTGTCTCCATGATGGCATGACAATCAGATACAAAGTTACTTCTACAAGCACTCATTTATTTGCTATACAATGTTCTTTTTTATTTATTTACTTTCTCTTAAATCTTGTTACTAAATCAAACCAAGGACCTTAATCCAGTCATTTCCCTATGCAAGAGTGAAAAAGGCACATCAATGTTTCTGGTATCCTGCTCTTTTGACCAGATGTTTCTTCTTTTTTTCACATTGCAGTGCCTAGATTTCTTAAAACTGAACAAGGAGAAAGTAAGAAGGGAAAAAACAGAGGCACCTGATTACTTTAGTATCCCAATTATACTTGAAAAATAACTGAGAAAACTACTTTATAGCATGCAAATTATATCATGCATTATAAAAACACTAATATTAAGAACACAATTTTGTTTTACTACAGTTAACTCTTCCCCTTCTCTTCGTCCCTTCTAAATGCTCTTCCAAACATTAATGGCATGAAGGAGGGCATGTACTTTAGAGTCCCTTACAAGCTTAACAAAGTAATAAAAAAGTCCAGTATTTTCAGGTTTTCTTGTTCTGCTATGTTTAATTTAATGCTTTGTAATCCTGCATTTATTTGTCAACTTCTGAGTTGCTTGTTTTATTCCTGTTGATCTCCATCTCCCAAATCCAGATTTTCTTTAATTTCCAATGTATTCCCAGTTCTAGTAATCTCTTGTGCTTTTTTCTGTCTCTCAAGCATTTTACATTGAAACATTGGAAAAGGGTTCAGTGGCACAGCCTCTCTGTGTTCTTTACTACCAGAAGAACAGGAAGCAGAATCTCCTTCTGTTTCATAACTCACTTTTTGTTGGACAAAGTTTTGTATTTCCTCCTCAGCATGCTCTGCATCAAAAATGCTTTTGTCCCTCAAGGAAAGAATGTTCTAAAAATAGCTGGGTACAACAGGTTGAATCTCATGCCTGCTACTCAACATCCCCTGATTAGTGAAATAAATTTACTCCTCTTCTGCCTGGTGTTTAGTGAGTAATTTTCCACAAACATTCTAATGTCTCCCACTTTTAGTACTTTTTCCTACCACAGTTTTGTCAGAATCAACTCTTTCTGCTGGTAGGATTTTATCTTTACTATTAATGAGGTAGGTAGGTTGGTTTCTCATGGCCAGGTTTAGAGCATACACATGATATGCCCTTTCAATTAACAACCCCTGCTGTGGAATACCAGTCCAGTTGTTATTTGTACTTCTCTGGTACAGCAGAAAATATCAAGATTTCCTTGTGTGCCCAGCCCTCTAATTCTATTATTTATTTTTGAAATATCTCTTCTTGAGCAGTCTCATATTTGGCCAGCCTTTTCTTCATTTTGACCTGTAATTCTTGCAGTTTTATCATCTCATCTGAATATTTTTAAAGCCTCCTCCATTTCTTCCAATACTCCTTCACAGTTTAATTTATTTTAATCAGCACTGAGTACATTTGACTTATTTTTTTCCTCTAGGTTACTGAAAGTCAAGTCTTGCATCAAAATATGGAGCTTGCACTGCTTTTTGCTGAACAACTATAGAATTCTTCCCATTCAGTATTTTTTCTTCACCTTTTGTGATCGATTTTCAGTTTCTTGAATTTGTTTTTGCTGGCATCCAGGCAGTGCACTTATTAGCCAGTTACTGAAATGTACCAGAAATAATACTTTACTGGCTCTCTCTTCTGAGTTTCTGATTTCACACTGGGAGAGCTAAAATTAAGCTGTTACTGAATGTGCAGCCATCTTGGAAGTCAACATGATTGTGGATTTGAGCCATGGAAGCAAAGAGTGACTAGTAGCTTCAGCAATAATTTGCAAACAAGGATGTTTCCTTAGTTTGCATGCATGTAATCACATGGCCAGTGTCATTTAAAAGCAGGTGGCAGATAAGGGAAACAGGAGTAGAATTATTCATCTTTAATAACTGAGATATTGTGAACAAAACATTCTGAATCAGGCAGCTGTCACTTAATAACTAGGACAAAAGCATACCTACTGATTGGTAGTCACTTCCAGTCTACAGTTCAGTGATCTAAATTAGGATGATTTCTACCAGTAAATGTACAGTTTAAGTTAGCAGAAACTACACATTTCCAGCAAAGTATTGCACTTTAACATATTATTGTCCAATGAATGGAAACCGTGCTCATATCATAAAATAGTATGTCAGTCAGCGGCAGATAACAACAAGCTGGTGTGTGACATTATGTTCCCCAACTCACAAGCTGAGAGCATATGGGAATGGAGAAGAAAATGGTTAACAGTCCATATTGGACCATATGGCAAAATTACAATAATAGTCTGATCATCTCAGTGGGACTGTAAACTGGGAAAAGAATAACTCTGCTGGAGCACATGCACCTAGAAGTTATTTGTAGTGCTTTGCCTTTCTAGAGACATAGACTACAGTACTTTATAATGTAATAATGTTGATTCTAAAGTTCTACAGTAATACTTTAAAGATCACTTGAAGACTGATGGACATACCTGGAGGAGTGTGACCTTTGTTCAAATAGCTTGTCGGACCTAGATTTTGAGTGGTGAACTGCTTTTGGACTTGTATGCATTTTAATGATTCTCCTGCACACATGACACATTTAAACTTAAAGATGCTCATAACTGCATTTGGTATAAAGGTCAACCACAGGAATTACAAGGCAACTGAACCCTTAGATCATTTCTGTACACCAGTACTTACCCTTAGGCCCTAAATCTCATAGCAAGGATGAACTAATGAATACCCATCAAGATTATCAGCCCCTTCTTAAGGACAGTGTGTCACACTGCTTAACCTGGAAAGAAAGTTTGTTAAAGAAAAGAGGTAGACATTTCATGACAAATCTACCCTCTTCTTCGTCTTACTTATTTGTTCAAGTAGACTTGGATCTCTGGCCCTAGTGTTAGCTGTGCTGTTTCATATAGTTTGGTATAAGACTTCTTGGACTATGGGATCTGGCTGAGTAAGGAGAAAGTCATGGTCTCACCAGGCTGAGTAAGGAGAAAGTTATGGCCAGTTGCTTATCAGGGGTAGGATCCACCACATTATGCATACACTCAGGTCATTAAACCACAATTACCAATATGACTTAGTCATAGTCCATGTGGGAGTAAATGACCTGAGACATACCTCCCTAGGCTATATGAAGAGAGACATCAAGGAGCTCTCGGAATATGTCTCAGGCTGTTATGAGCCTAGCATTGAGTAACATTTTACCTTGATGATGCCACAATATGAACAAAAGATGATTGACTCTAATAATTGGCTTAGTTTCTAGTGTCATTTCTAATGTGGTGCAGTATTTGTCAGCATGGAAGAAGATGGTCACAGACCATGCTGCTTTGCCAAAGATGGTCTGCACTTCTCCCCTCTAGGCTTCTGAATATTAGCTAAAACATTGTCTTCCCCCATAGTGCCTTTTTTAGGCAATACCAAACTGAAAGTACTTCTGACATAGCAAATCAAAACCAAGAAAATCTAAAGGTATTACTGCTCAATTCTAGGACTCTAAACAAAAAACTCCTCTCCCTAGAAGCTCTCTTTACCCTACAGAATGCTGATGTCTGTTTGGTCACTGAGACATGGTTTAAAGACGCTGAGAGCACACCAACAGTGCATGGTTATAATGCCTTCCACACATTTAGACCAGCTACTTCACAGGCAGGGACTAAAGGTGGAGATGTCTCTATTTACAACAAAAATAAATATACTTCAAGGCTGGTCAAACAAGACAATACACTTGAGCTGCTGTATGTTCAAATCACCATAGGTAAAATCCAGTACCACTTCCTTGCAAGCTATAGGTCATCCTCTATGACACAGGATATCCATACCATGTATTGAAACTTACTGGAAACACTAACTATCCAACCCAATACCATATTCGTGGGTGACTTTAATAAACCCACTATTAACTGGGAATCCTATACAACATCAAATGTACATGCACAGAGATTTCTGGATTTTGTAAACACAAACTCCCTGGACCAGATAGTCAATACACCAACCAGGGGTGCAACCATACTGGATCTGGTCCTCACTAATATGGGACACTGCTGCAAACCACCTACTGTAATGCCTTCACTTGTAAGGTCAGACCACAAAATGGTCTCCTTTGAAGTAAAAATAAAACCAGGACCCCCAGCTAAAACTGGAATATTCAGGAACTATTCTAAGGCTGACCTCCTGCTATTAAGTGAGCCTGGCAACATTTCAAGCCCTCATAAACCCTGAGAACACTTCTGCCTATACAGAACTGTTCACAGAAACCCTCTGCAAGCATGTTAATAGCTGCATACAGGCAGCTGTAACCCACCAGGAAGAAATACAGAACTAAATAAAAAAAAAGCCACCCTGGTGGAATCACAAAATTAATCAGTTGTATAACAGGAGAAAGAAAATCATGGCAAAAATTAGGAGGTGCAGCACCCAGTAGGATAAAAGCACTCTCATCAAACTAAACAAACAACTTAGAAGACAAATAAAGTCCACCAAAGCCAAATTTGAGGTACATTTGGCCTCCTAGGCCAAGGAAAACCACAAAGCATTCTTTAGCTATGTCCGCACCTCAAAGGCAATATACAAGTGTGTGCAGAGCTCATTGTAAATGGAGCCACCTATGCTGAGCCAGAAGATACAGCAAACCTCCTGGCTGATAAATTCAGCTCCAACTTTACTCCTCTTTCCCCCTCAACCTTCCCTCAGGAAATATCATCAAATATAACTCCCCCACTATCGTTAGGGAACAGGTCCTTAATTCTCTAAGACCAAGAACACTGAATCAATGTGCCCAGACAATATCCTAGGATGCCTTCTAAATAGCATGAAACATGACCTATCAGGGCCTCTGGAATTACTATTTAACTGTAGGGTCCAAACAGGCTTCATGTCTCATGAATGTAGAAAGGCAACAGTCATCCCTCTGCACAAAGGTGGGCCAACTACAGACCCCTAAGTCTCACTAGTCTTATATGTAAAGCCATGAAAAGAATTATCATGGAGATGATCAACGGGGATATAAGTAAACCTGCAGACACTGGGCCCAACACACTTTGGTTTTGTCAAGGGCAGATCATGCCTACTCATACCTCTAAACCTGGAAAGATCAAAAATCTGTACAAGGCCCCTGAAAAATAGGTGCAAATCTGTACGCTGATTAACATAAATCTGCATACATAATTATGTAGCCCCACCCACTCAAATGGAATCATGGGATACCAACTTTTAAACACAAACTGAACAGACAACCAAAATATGATCATGAAACACAAAATAAGAAGAACAATAGTGTTTATTTATATTAATATTTGAACTTGTGCAAAACTAAAATACAATATTCTTTTATAAAAATAACATTAACTGGCTGGATTATGTGTGTGTTCTTCTAACACATGTGACTTCTATTTTACTATTTTACTTTTGAAAGGAAAAACACAAAAGGACTGACACAGCATCTGTCACGTCAGTTACACCTTGCTATCGCTCCATGAAAAAAGTCTGCATTGCAGTTACTTCACTGTTTACTTTTCACTTAGGCAGCTTAGGCTGTGCAATGGCATTATGGTGTAAATTAATAAAATAAATGCCACGTCACAGAAGGAAACAAAAAAAGACAACTTGGAAACCACAGCATATAATATCCACCAAGTACAGTAACAGCACGAACAGACAGCATCAAAAGTAATTACCTTTTCAACACACTTCCATTCTGTTTGTCTGCCAGCTTTTTCCCATACCACACAACTTAAACCTTGCAAATCCCACCAATAAACCTTGCAGCAACAGTCAACCTTACTTTTCATATATATGATCCCATTCCAATACACATTCCCTTTTGAGATGCATAAATCAATGAAGCTTTGCAAATGGTTGTTCTAGTAACAATTTAAAAGCTCTAGCTTTGACAGATTTGCACTGGAATGGAGCATGAGCAGATAACCTTTTGCAGCATAGTTGCATGCATACCTATGTGCCACTGCCACTTACGTGTTATTGTATGCAAATTTATAATACAAAATAAAAATAGCCTCACATTTCAGTATGTCTGCTATAATTAATTACGACATAATCACTGCATTGGGTAACCATTGCCATATATTATTACACCTGTAGAAATGCTTGCTTGTTAAACCATAAAACAAACAGTGCCCTAATGTTCAAACTTCAAGAGAAGAATAAAACTTATATATGCCTTGCCATAAGTCTCCTACTCAAAGAAATGGTAATAATGCAGTACCAAAAGAGCAAATCACAGCACAGCATCATTGCAAAACTGTTGTTTACTATTAAGGTTTTGCTCAGACAAATAAGGAACAATAAAACTGTTGCTAACCAAGAGTGTTTCCAAGAACAATACAGAGTAATAGATCTATGCAATTAAAGACAGATGTTTAACTGTAAGACTTAAAATGCAAATGAATAATTGTGCAAAGTTTTAAGAAAGAATGTTCTGGCGCTTGCAGGGCTAAACTGTAAAAGAATAATGGTGTTCATAACAAAATGCAAAAGAATCAATTAGTGTTGGCTGAGATGTAAGAATACCACACACAGACACAGACACACACACACACAGACACACACAGACACACACACACACACACACACACACACACACACACACACACACACACACACAACACACACACACACACACACACACACACACACACACACACACACACACACACACACACACACACACACACACACACACACACACACACACTTACTTGTGTGCTGCTGCTGCCATCTGTTCGTTCCTGCCCCGACATAATTCATTTGGTTCTGCTGCTGTCTGTTCATGCCTGGTCCCCTGTTCAGCGTGACATGATCCATTCATTTCTGCTGCTCAGACATAATAATCAATTCCAGTCCCCTGTTCAGAGTGACATGATCCATTCAGTTCTGCTGCTCCGACATAATAATCCATTCCTCATTCCGTCCATTCTATTCTGGTGCCGTTCCTACATTCCTGCTCACATTTGTAAATTTGCCATTCCTGCCTGCTTACATTTGAGCTCTGCATGCATAACGCTCCAAGGAGCTCAATTCTGATAGGCTGGTAGCCCTGACGGAGCTGACATCATCTCTCACATGATGACGTCAGCTCCATCAGCGCGAAAACTAAAAAACATTAAAAATAGAAAGAAAAAAATCAGAAATGAAGGGGTGCCACTCGGGAATCATGGCACCCCTTCATTTGAACCCCAAAACTCTGTAAAAACCAAGTAATTCAGTACAATTGAGAGGTATGTGCCTACTAAACCTGGTGAACTTCTTTGAGAAGGTCACCACAGCAATGGATGAGGGCAAAATCATTCACACTGCCTACCTTGACCTGGCCAAGGCATTTGACACAATACCCTACTCAGGCATTGTTGACAAACTCAAGAGGTTAGGTACAACTCCATATGTCACCCGGTGGATAGCCAACTGGCTCACAGACAGGACCCAGGAAGTTAGAATTGGAAAGTACACCTCTACAAAGAGGTCAGTCACAAGTGGAGTCCCTCAAGGATCAGTCCTTGGACCACACCTTTTTGGCATTTACTTCTCAGAAGTCAGTCAGTGGTCTCTGGCTGACTAAATTCGCAGATGATTGCAAATTAGCAGCTGTCATTGAATCTCACACTGACACAAATGTTCTCCAAGAGAGGCTGACACAGACAAACAACTGGTATCAGAGCCATGGACTAAAACTAAATGCCAAAAAATGCATAATAGTATCCTTTGGGAAGTCATCCTTCCCTGGTAACTATCATATTGACAACACTTTCATAAGGGTTGGGAGGGTGGCCTAATAGTTAAGGTGTTCGCCTTACAAGCATAAGATGCAGGGTCTCACAAGAGGTAATTGGCTAAGCTTAAAATGTCTCGCAAGGGCAGTTAGCTTAGTACTAATCTATGAACAACATCTATGAACAACATTAGAGTTGACCCAGTAGTCAGGGACTTAGGGACACACATAAATAATAATCTAGCCTTTGATCAGCATGTGTCTACAGTGGTGAGAAAATCATTCTGTGTTGCGAACTTATAAACAAAGGTATAGGTATGGCATCTTACTCCAAGGAAGTCATTGTTCCACTGTATTCGGCATTCATCAGACCTAACATTGAGTACAATGCCCCCTTTGTATGTACCTAACTAGGCATATCCAACAATTGGAACATACCTAAAGGTTCCTCACTAAAAGAATACAGGGCAAAAGTAATATGTCGTATGCAGACCACCTCAAGGTCCTATCACTGTATTCTGTCTCCTACAGGCTATTAAGGGGAGATCTATGCCTGGAATATAGGGCATTATCAGACCTCATTCGGATGGACTTCCTGCATATCCACAAAACAAACAGCACCAGACTTACCAATTCTAAAGACTTAAACCTTGCCTGTGATATAAATAGAACCTGCTGGAGAGATAGGTATGTATCCCAGAGACTACCCCATCTATGGAACAGGCTCCCCATCCATGTGAAGCAGAGTTCCTCCCTAACCCAATTCAAGTGCAACTTGGACAATTGGATGGGAAACCGAAAATTCATCTGTGGTTTGGCACCTATGTCTCTAATGAACACACGTAGCCTGTAAATGGTTCATCTCTCAGGCCGATGCTTACACTTATCAAGGGTATTAGAACTTGTCAGAGATTTGAGATGCATGGCTAGCCTTAAAAAGGCTCTTGTGGTCATTAGCCTAGTAAGTACCTATGAACCTATGTTATAGTCATATAAGCAAGACACAGGTCACCATAAGAAATCTATATGAAAATGAGTATAGGGATAAATCCTCCAGTCTTTCCTTGTAGTTAAGATCTTTCAGGCTCTTTTTTGTTACAAACTGCTGGAGTCTTTCCGATTGCATGATATGCTTAGAAAGATACATTCCAAAGTGGACTTTGTTCTCAATGATTGGTCTAATTAATGCTGAGTACATGGAGGTAAAGACTTCTTTAGAGCTGGTAGAAATACCTTCCTTTATGAGCTTTGCAAGGTAAAATTATTTCTTAACCACTATTGCAATATGATGGTTAAACATAAGTGAGCTATCCACCCATGTGCACTGGTCTCACATGGCTTTTTTGTAGTAGAGTGTTATTTATGCTATAATCTACAGTGAGGGGACTTGATGATGACTCCCCAGTTTACAATCATCTGTTAACTTTGGTAACCAAAGATCCTTATTTGATAAGTGGAGATCTGAGAAGTAGATGCTGAGTAGCAGAGGTCCCAGCATAGATCCATGCACTACTTCACTGGTCATGTTCATGTTTTCAGAAAGTTCACTCCCTTGTCTTACTGTGTGAGTCATATCTCTGTCTTCGTCAATGACTGAGATTTTAGTCATGCCTTCAGAAGAGGCGCCATATGTTGTGGACAGTTAAGTCAGGAGAGGTACTGAACTGTCTAGTAATCACCACCATACCTCTCAACTTCTAAGAACAAGATATCTGGTCAAATCAAAAAATAATGGAGGTACAAAAGCTCAAAATCAGGAACAGATTTTAAATAGTGCCACTATATAATTAAGAAAGTTGTTAGAATAGCATGTTTTACATTGCTATGCATTTTTCAAAGGATGTCAAGTCTGAAGCTCAAATTTATGCCATTTTTGGTTACTTCAATCCTCAAATATTTTCCACAGAATCACAAACTTTAAGAACATTTTCCGGAGAGCAACAAACTTTAAGAACAAAAGATCAAAAATACGAGGCAAAAATCACTTAGTGATGAGCTGAGTCACTTGGCTTTGGTAATTGTCTAGATCCTTGAAACCACAACATGAAGAGAAGGTATATAGTTAAAGTTTAGCTCTTGATCTGTGCAGTAATAAGCTTGCCTTCCACCTTCAGAAGTTCTTTCCTTTATAGATGGAGAAGTTGGGATTGTATAATCTGAATAGCTTCTCTTCAAGACCCTGGCGTCAGAAGGTAGTGTTGGGGGGAAGTGGAAAATTATATGGCAGCACAGGATGTTGTGTATGGATGATAGGTTTAGAGCAGGGGGCGCCATGGAATTCCTCCGCTAGGACTTCAATTCCTCTAAGGCTGGCTCTGCATGTGTCCCACATATGACTCCATAGCTAAGGATCAATCCACTGAGTCTCATTTTAAAGTCAGCAGATGTGGTTCAAGCTCTGTTCACACTAAGATGATCTATAAAGCAACATCTGGAATTTTCTCCAAAATGGAAAATCATGCCATTTACATAATATGCCTGGTGAGCATACTGCACTGTAGCTTATAGGCATACCAGCTTGAGAAAATTAAGCTTCACACCCACAGCAAAGATACCGAATGCAAATGCATTCTGGGCAGGTGATTTCTTTTAGTTTGTTTTCAGTGTTGCCAAACTTTGCCTGAAAATTTATTGCTACATTTTCAAAGTGGAAAATACTCTTAAAATGTATCCATTTGGCTGTCACAGTTTGCTTCTGTTTTGTTACAATATTTTCATGTTCTCAATGCTTGTTTGAAGTTGCCAAACCTAAACAATCTGCATACACTGTTGCAAGGCTATACATAGTACATTCAGAAATATTGTCAAATGACTTTACTGACACCACTGTTGTTTTGCATCTCTAACTACAAGACAAACTTTTTTAATTTTCAGGATTGCGGCATGCAAGTTGGTTGGAATTCATTCTGTTTTTTGAGCACTCGTTTACATTACTTGTAGACAAACATTTCTTACAATACATGTTGGAAAATGTTGAATGTCTTTCTATCGATACATTCTTTCTTTATCTATATGCTGTACTATTAAGAGGACTGCATATTACAAAGAAAATTAAGGCATTTGAGAGATTTGAGTTTGTTTCTGTTCTAACTGCAGTCAAACTCAATAACTATTGTACTGTTTGGTTTTCTGACTAAATTTCTGCTACAAAACACTGATGAAATACTTATTGTATACAAGGATTTTTAAGGAAAACTTACAAAGTGTGATGATGCTTCAATACCTATTTCTCAATAAAAAAAATCATTACATCTTCTCCCTTGTTTGTGTTTGACAAATAACAGTTCATGTGATGGAAGAAACAGGATGAATGTCAGTCAATGTGGACACAATCTACAACTTCTGCTTACAGAACTGAGAAATGAGTCCCTTGTTATCTTAGAAATTGCTCTATGAAAAGTATTTAGCTATATGTGTGCATCTTTGCATATATCATCTGTACTGTACATGCATGCATGAATATACATGCACACACACAGAAGCACTACTAGTCATCAGTGCCTTGTGTCATCACACATTAGGTTGAACTGCCTGACTCATCAATTGTATGTAACATTTCTGTCAGTTTCTGGTATGCTCAAGTTGTCTCATTGACAACAGAATTTCAATGAGAGATTCCCTTTGTTGTGTTTCTGCTCTGGTCATTGTTTGTTTGTGTCTTTCAGCTTTTCCCGGTTAGAGGTCGCCACAGCAGAACTCCGGTCTGCTAATGATTGGCAGTTGATTTTTATGTACCGGCTTGCCAGGCCTGATGCACAACCTTCAACGAAGGTACGCCCATTCACGCATGTCTCCATGCAGAAGACGCTCTAGCTGAGAATCGAACCGGACAGCATCTTACTGTGAGGCGACAACACTACCGCAGCACCACCACCACGGGTTCATGTTAGTCTATATATTATATTAAATCTCAGATCTTCTTTGAGCATAGATAAACTGTGCCTAAGGTGTAAAGAATACAGACGTATGGAGTGATGCCCCAGGATAACAATTTTCATTGTACTGCAAATTACAGAAATTTTGTTAAATGCAGACCCAGTGGCTGAATAGCTCGTTGCTGTGGGGTATCTGCAGTGAGAAGGGAGAATACTTGGTGGATATTTACTCCATGGGCATAGAAATCCTATACAAAAGGTTCTGAGGACTCAAACTTTACTTGTGCACATCCATGGGCTCTCTAAAAATGAGAACTGTGACTTGTTTTCCATTGTATGCTATTTCTCTGGATGCAAGTATTGTTCAATAAATGGGAGTCACCTAGTGTAGCTCTAAGGGGCTACCTCCCCTGTATATAAAATGGTCCGTCTTCATCAGGAAGAATGGGGACTGGTCACATTAATCATGTAATGAATCTCTTATAAACAGGCACTGTTAACCTTTTGCCAAACAAGAGAAGATTAGTGTTTCATAATGTACTTTAATGTAAGTCCAGTAAAAGTTGGCAGAGCCTCTCCTATTACATGCGATATAAACATTGATAAGGACAAGTCAGACTGGAAAACAGTTCTGTAATAAAGCTTTCATTATTTACTTCAGGGAATATGAGCCCCACAAAGGCAGACACAGCCTTTTGTATTTCTTTTTATACAAAACAGGCTAATAAAGTCTGGTGATATCCTCATAAAAGCAGGCATTTTCAACAATAAAAGTATAAACCACTCTATTAGATGGATATGATGAAGCTCAGTGTTTTTCTTAAATATAGTTCGATAGGGGTAGTTCATGTTGTCTTGTCATGTTTTATTTTTAAAAGTAAAAATAAAAACCTTTTAACTAAGAATGACGTTCCACAAGCTGCTGAGCTGGTAAACACTCACAGGTCTTTCAGGAGCATTCAAGTAAAGAACTATCCTCTAAGCTTTGGGATTTGCTCCTTGTTTTTCCATCTCCCAGATTTTCCTCCAATCAGCTCCCGTAGACCTTCCACACTATTGTCTGTAACTGCCTTCAGACAATGTGCTTATTGTACATCAGTACCCTGATTGGAGAAAGAGCATTCTCTATCAGGATATTAATGTACAAATAATGCCCATTGAAGAATGAGTTTGCCACTTCATGACAGCATGTCAAGCTGCCGTGGAGCTCAGACTGAGAAAACGTAACAGCCACCATTTTTTTACACTCGCTAAGCAGTGCTTTTGCTGTTTAGTGAGTGTCAAATAAAAAAAATTAAAATAAAGAGCATGTATGACAGTGTATACATGTATGTAAGAGAGAGCGCAATCAAGCGAAACAGAAAAGTGTTTATGTTTCTGTTTGCATGTGTGCATGAATGCATGCATGAAAGCAGAGAGACTGTGTGTGTGTGTGTGTGTGTGTGTGTGTGTGTGTGTGTGTGTGTGTGTGTGTGTGTGTGTGTGTGTGTGTGTGTGTGTGTGAGAAAGCGAGAGTGATGTGTAAGTGAATGCATGTATGTAAGCAGAGAAGACTGCATGTGAGAGAGATTGAGAGTGAGACTGAATGTGTGTATGAAAGCAGAGGAGACTGTGTGTGTATATGTATGTGTGTGAAAGCAGAATAGACTGGGTATGTGTGTATGGGAGAGAGAATGCGTTGTATGTAAAATTGTTGTGCTTCATTTGCTGTTTATTTGTAAAGCACTATATTATTTTTTATATATGTTTGATGTAAAATGCTTCCTCCACCACCATTAACATATACTACAGCAAGTTTGAAACAGTAAGCGAAGGAGCTATTTTACATTAAAAATATATAAAAAATAATATAGTACTTAAAAAAATAAATAAGCAAGTAAATCACAACAATTTTACAGATATCCCATTCTCTAAGTGCAATAATGCCCTCCAGGGTGTGTGTTAATGTGTAATTAACACCCTTGCAGGGGTGTAGAAGCCCTCTTCTTGCAGCATTGGGTCTTATAACACCCCTGGGCGGGTGTTAATTACACATTAACACACCCTCTGTCAGGCATTACTGCTTGCTTAAATAATTGACCTGTTAAATTAATGTATTAAAACAAGAACACTTGTCCAGCTAATTAATTGAATAAACAACTTGAAACTTCAACAAGGTGTCTTTATTCCTCCCACAGGAGGGCATCACAGAGAGAGAGAGAGTCTCCTACATCTGCTGGCTAAAGTGATTTTATCTAGACAAATCCTTTGTACTATGTACCTCATAATGAGACATTCACAACTGTGGTCAGTATAGAGCTATCAAGCTGCTGGTGAGGATGACTGATAAATGAATACTCAGAGTAGTGGAAAGTAAGACAGGAGATAAGCAGTTCAGATTCAGATCAGGATGCAGCACAACTGACCAAATATTTGCAGTGAGACAGGTATTGCAGAAGAAGCTAGAGATGAGGAAAGATTCCAACTAGGCATTCTTAGACTTGGAAGAAAACCATGACAAGTTCCCAAGAAAGGTGATTTGGGCAGTTCTGCAATGCTTCAAATTCTCAGAAACTTTGGTAGATTTAATACAGTCTGTGTACAGTTACCCATTTGACTTAAGTAGGAACAGTGATTGGATTTATAGAGGAGTTCCGAGTGGGTGTGCATCGGGGTTCAGCTCACTCCTGTTCATACTGGTGATGGGATTACATTAGAAAACATATTGGAGAAGACAGATTAAGACAGTTGAATGCAGATGATGTGGCATTACAAGTAGACTCTAAATAGGAACTTCAGCAAACAAATGGGGAATGGAATGCAAAACTGAAGATGTATGGGATGAAACTGAATACAGATAAGATACTTGTCATGGCAGCAAATGGGGAAATCAGAACAGGCTGAAAACTGAGATAGAAGGAAAAATAGTGAGACAGGTTATCAATATCTGTAAGGGTTGGATGAGGCGAAAGGAAGACTGAATGAGGAGGTGAAGGCTAGAATCACAGAGACTGCAGCCAACTAGCAGAGAATATCAGACATAGTATGTGGCAGATGAATGCCAAGCATGCTGAAAAGGAAGATGTGAAAAACAATGTCGCCACCAGTACTTCTGCATTCTATAAAAATATGGGTACTGAAGGCAGAGAATTTGAAGAAGCTATGGGTGATGGAGATGAAGGACCCGATATGGGCGGGACAATACACACAGTGGCACAGATGAAGAAATTATGACATCAAATCAGAATCCAAAGTAGCATCAATTGCAGAGAAGGTCAGGGAAAACAGATTATGGTTTGGGCACTTAGGCACATGGGGAGGAGAGCAGATGACCACCTGGTGAAAAATATTTGGGAGAGACAGGAAGAAGGCGAGAGGATGTTCAGTAAAGAGATGGCTGGTCTGCATGAAAGAAGATGTGCGACAGGTATGACTATCCAAAGAAGGTAAGAGAATGGTACCGAATCAGAGTGATGGCAACATTTGACATAGTACCCTAACTTTGTGTAGAAAATAGGAAAATCAGGGTTCATGATCATGTGTATCATGTCAGATCTGTAACCAAACATTAGTCAAACATATATCGAAAATTGCATATTTGTGTTCCAGCTGCCCATTTCTCCCTGCGTATGCTTAAAAATGACTACTTATGATCAGCATAACTACTAGGCTATCTACATGCAAAATTAAGGAAACAAATATGTACATAAAAGAAATGCAGTCGCCCAATGTAGAGGATTTGTGATTGCCAGATATTTGATGTAAACTGCAAAGTAAAGAAATGACTTAACACAGGTGAGAGATGAATTTAGGATAGCGTTTATATTTTTTTTACATTTAACTGGGTCATGTTACATTGACTGCATTCTCACCTATTACAAGTGATGAACAGTAGCATAAAAAAGTAGCACTGGTCTGGGGACCCTTTCCAGGCATGGCTGTCTCCTACTGGCATGCAAACACAATATTAAAAAAAATCAAATACAAAACCATTATGCATTTTACTACCTAGTGTTTCCTGTAATCATACATGAGTGAAATGTTCATTCTGCTATGGAAGCTGCATGAGGACTATATTGTAACACAGTATGAGTTCAGTTGGAAGATCATTATGGGACTGAAGAAAATGTAGCACATCACCCGTAAGTGGCACAAAACTGAATGTGAGAGTCCATAACTAATTTTAAGGCTGTTTCTAAATACACGTACTAAAAAACTCTTTATGCAGGCTGCTCAGTTGAATTATTTAGTGCAGATCCAGCTGCCAGAAATTTTAAGTATGTCAATTTAAAATACAAATTGATGGCATATATTCTAAATGGAGATGTCTTGTCAGTGATTAAAATTATACAGGTGGCACGGTGATGCAGTGGTTAGCATAGCCACCTCAGAGCAAGAAGTTCTCCGATTCAATCCTCAGCTGGGGTGCCTTCTGTGCAAAGTCTGCATGTCTTCTTTGTGTTCACTTGGATTTCCTCTGGATGCTCCAGTTTTCTCTGACATTCCTAGAACATCCATTTCTCCCTGGGCCACCACTAATGTCCTAGCCAAACTTTCCTGGTAAACAAATTTTAAATAAATAAAAATAAAATACACCAAGCTGAATGAAAAATGTTGCTCAACATGAATAACAAATATAATGTTTTAAAGATCAAATATCTGATTAGTCTGTGTATATGTGTGTGTGCGTGTGGGGTAAAACATAGAGGAGCCAAGTTTCTTCTTAGATGGATGGCCAGTTCTGGAACTGATCGGATACAATGCATTATCAGTAGAGAACTGCATGTGGTCAGTCATGTTGTTTGCAGGGCTGGCCTTACACACAGGCCAGCTAGGTAGTTACCTAGGGTGCCAAGTTTCTAATGGCCATTTTTAAGCAATGAAATATAAAGTTTGTTTGCTCTAATTAATTATACAGCTGGCATGCTCCTCCTTTAGGTAAACAGGTCCACAAGCTGAGGCATCACATTTGGATCTAAAATTGCAAGACCCAGCAGTATGAAATGCCACTGTTGTGTAGGCCAAAAAGGTGTTATCAGTATGACTTTTGGTTTGTCTTTCACAATCTTCTGCAATACCCTGGAGATCAAGGGAATGGGAGGAAAAGGTATAAAATGCACCTTTCCAGTTTGGTGATAAGGCTCCTATCTGTTCAAGTATCCAGAGCTGCTGTTCTGCAACAGAGCTTCCTCAACTACCTGTTTCTGTGCATGCAAGACGGTCTACTTCTGATATAACCCACTTTTAGGTCATATCCATGAAGGATATTGACATGCACTACAAACATTGTCCAGTAAAATCCTACTTTTTCTTCTACTTTGGGTACTTTTTCTACAGCCCATTGATTGAACAGCTATGTTAACAATAGAACCACGTTCACTTGATCTTTTGGTACACAGGTGATATCCTGCATGTTGTTGTAATTTGTATCTGTGTTTGAAAATTTGTTGTACTCACTGATCTTGAGTTATGCTCTACCATATTTTTAGACTAAGAAGGTCAAGACATCCTCTGACATTGCTGGATGGTAGAAGAGGGGAAAGACCTACAAACATTATGTATCACTTTTAATATATCCAATCATTGTCAGTCAACCATTACATAGCTCATTCAAATCCTGTCTTCTTTTAAACTTCGTTCCTCTTCTGTACATATTGATCCCACATGTCCCATGTTTTCCTATGTAATTTGCTCCTACCCTTTTCTAAAGATCCCAGTTCCAGTTGTTTTACCTCTGTTACTCTCTTTGCTACTTCTAGTAAAGTTGGTTTAGACTTTGATTTACATTTTCTAGTAACTGCTTTTTTGGCAGCCATCACAATTAGACTTATCGAGGCCTTACCATGTCTAGGCAATTCCAATTCTGTATCATAGCTCAAAAAAATAATTTCCCTAGTTATTCCAATTTGCTCACCCAACATCTCTGAATGAGTAGTCTGCAGGGAATTTTTAAAGTCTGCCAACTCGTTAAATTCCCACAAAATATGTTCCAGGTTACCTATTTTTTCCCCATTACACCTCCAACATTTTCTGTCTACCTCAGGAAAAATTCTGTGGAGTCTACTTGGGGTATAAAAATACCCATGTAAACATTCCCAGGCAAAGATTCTAAATCTTCTAGATTTTGTTGCATATTTGGGAGCCATACATATATCCCCCATTGTTTCTTTGTGAATTGCTTATCCAATATCTCTCTTCCCAATCCTTCCTAACCTCCATTAACTGATTCTTATAGTTATACAACATTTTATATGCACTAAAAATTATTCCTTTCTTAACAGCAACTTATGTTCTAGATTTTACTAAAACTCTGACAGTGCTGGTCTTTTGTTTAGGAGCCCCCCCCCCCCCCATTTCTTTCTCTTTGCCTATACTCTGATATCAGTCCTTGATAGGGAAGGCAATCTCTTACATGAAGTCCAAAGAAGTTCTTGGTGCCTTCCCATTCTATTAACTTTCCCTCTCTAGTTATTTGCTCATAATACTTTGGTTCCTTTACCAGTTTTCTCCAATATATTCCAGCCATGTCTTGCTTATTGTCCGTATCCCTAATTGCAGTCATCCCTATTGGCAGAATCTCCTTTCTTCATTCCCATGTTAGCTTAGTTCTTAGAATATTTCTGCTACTTTATGAATATGATATTCTGTATGATCACTGCTGTTCTCCTTAAAGGTCTGCATCCAAAATTCTAGTCTCTTCTTATTTCTTTCTTGAGTTTCCCCATTCCTTCATCATCTCTTTCCACTTTGAATTATAGTTTTCTGCTTGTGCAACATATAAGAGACGTAGTTGTGTTGCTGTGAAATACCCCTTCAGTTCAGGTAATCCCAATCCACCCTGTTCTATTGGAAGAATATGGTTATCCCACTTGACTCTTGCTATCTTCCCCTCCCAGATGAAATCCTTAAGATCTTTAATAATTATCTGCACTTTCTCCTCTGGTTGATGAAAATATGCCTGATCTGTGGATATGTCTAAAGTGACTAAAAACATTTTGACTGGTTGTATCTTACTATCAATATAACAGAGCTTCCATTTTCTCCGTTCTTGCATTATCTTTTGTTTAGTCTCTTCTCACATATCTTTAGCTGCTACACCAGTATCATTTTAATCCATACTCCCAAATACTTAATTTTATCATGTCCCCATAATTATGGATATTGCTGAACCAATTTGTATGTGTGTACATAATTTACCACTATTGCTTTTGTTTTAGGTTCATTACTCTTGTATCCCAAAAAGGTTTGAAACTGTCTCACTATGTTCCACAGCACTGTAATGTCCTTTTCTTGTTTGTCAGGTATAAAATAATGTCTTCTGCAAATAGATACAGCTTTTCTTAATGACCATACCATTTATATGCTTGAATTTCTGAGTCCCTTACTTTCCTTGCCAATGGCTCTAAATATACTTCAAACAACAAAGGGTGGATAGAACACCCCTGCCTGATTCCTCTGTTCAAGTGAAGATTATCAGAGAGGACCCCACCCACTTTAATTTTCACCTCCAATCGCTCACATATCCTCCTAATCAACCTTACCATTTTACCAGGGAGTGCAAATGCTTCCATTGCTCTATTCACAAATTCCCACCTTACTCTGTCAAATGCTTTCTCTGCATCAAGCCCCAACAACAACAGTGGTATTTTCATATATTCTGCTTCCCTCTGGATCATCACTGTTCTGTTAATGTTGTCAAATATTTGTCTCCGCTCCACAAAAACACAATGATTTATATCTATCAATTTTGGCATCACTTTTGCAATTTTTTAGCCATTATTAGACAAAGCACTTTATGTTCATGGTTTAGTATTGAAATGGGCCTGTCTGAAGCTGGATCTGACAGCTCTTTACCCTCTTCAGGTATTACAGCTACTACAGCTTCCTTTCAGGTCATTGATACTACGCCTCGTAAAATACGGTTAACCAAACTCTTCCACTTCTTTATCAGGTTTTTTTCCCTCCTAGCTTCCAGACTTCCACAGGAACACCATCTATTCATTGGACTTTCCTGTAGATTGGTTATACAACACAATTTATCTCATCTCCTCCTAAAAAATTGATCCTTCTCTACATCTAACCTTGGAATATTTAATTCTTCCATAGACATTTCAATTTGTATCTTTTTTTGATTTCCATATTTATCTGCTTTACACAGACTTTCATAGAATTTTGAAGTATTTCTAATACTTCTATAGGATCCCTTGTTATCTCCCTTGTTATAGGCTCCATAAGCTTGGTGACAGCCCTTTCTACTTTGTTGTCTGAGTCTTTGTGCCAAAATGTTTTGTGCTCTAGAGTCATCATCATTAAAAGGAGTTCCTTAGTTGCAATCTTTATAAACTCATGCATATTGAGGTAATCACTGTTTAGCATTCTGCAGTTGCGCCTCTTCTTGTTCTGTGAGATTCCCCCTATTTTGTAATATTTTAACATTTGTCAGTCTCTCTTAATTCCTGTTACTTCTTAACCATATCTCCCTTTCTTTTATTTCCACCATGTTTTAAAATTCCACTTTAATTTTATCCCACTCACTAGCTATATTTTCAGAAGAAATTTCTAGCTTCTCTAATAGCTTCTGAATAATTTCCACTACCCATTCCTTAAATTCCTCTCTTTTCAACAGACAGGTGAGAAAGCACCTGTGTCTCATTTTTATTTCATTACCCTGTGTTTTTATTTTAGCTATTATTGGTGCATGATCTGAAATAGTTATTTGGTGTACATCAAGACCTTCAATTAAGTGCACGTGTTCCTGTGAAAAGTAAATTATGTCTAGCCTAATCGGGTTTTTGTATCTTGGGGAATAATACGCAAATTCACTCTGAACTCCTAGTACTGAATTCACATCTTTCATGACAAATATTTTCATAAATTTCTTTAAAAGTCTACACTCCCTTGTTATATTTTCCCTTCTGCCCCCCTACACACATCTTCACTGTTGAAAATCAAATTCCAGTCCCCAACTAAAAGTAATCTTCCTTGCTGAAAGCTGATTATTTCTCCCAGAATTTTCTTAAGCTACATTATAACAATTTTCAGTGGAATATAAATACTTGCCAGTGTAATTCCCCCTCCCTTGCCAGTAACCCCTTAGTACTACAAATCTACCATTACTGTCTTTTTTATCCTCTTCTATTACTACTGAGATCTTCTTGCAATTAATATAGGTACTCCTCTCTTCCTTTTCTCCAGATATTCTGCCGAATAGCCATCCTGAAAACCTTTCTTTATCAAATAACATGTTCAATCCTTCCCATGTGTGTCTCCCGTAGCGTAGCTATTTGCACTCTACATTTTTAATATAGTTCACTTCTCTTCCTTTTTTGTATTTATCTGTGAGACCATTAACATTTAAAGACATTGTATAAAGAATCAAACAGTGAGGGATTATTATTTCCACCTTTAATGTACAACAGCTTTTTTGTTAAATGTCTAGCTCCAGCTTTTGTGTTACATGCATGCACTGTTTGCAGGTTAATCTTTTATACAATTGTTTCTTGTCATCTCCATTTGAGCCTATGTCACATCTTGCTAAAACGTTTTATTGAATACCCTCAAATATATATATATATATATATATATATATATATATATATACTTATATACTCCAATGACCTCCTAAAACCTATTAACTTAATAATAACACATAAAACTATGTGCATCTTCAAATATTGAAGTTTCCCCTCCTAATAGGAAAAAATGTTCCAAGCTGACAGACACACACAAACTGGAAAAAAGAGAAAGGCCCTGCAAGTAGGATCCAAGTGCAAGGCAAAACAAACTATCAGTAACTGAAAAAATGCCAGCACAAAACTCAGTATATATCAGCAACAAAACTACAGCAACAATAAGGTAAAACTTAAGTGTTTTAATACATATCGAACAATTCAATAATCCAGACCGGTTTCAGCCTAACATGGCTTTCCTCAGTGGAACAAGAAAAGTACAAACAGGAAATGATGCACAAATGCAGGTTTAAATAAGGTCCATAGACCAATGAGGTGCTTCCAAAGGATTTTAGGCATGCTCATAATACTGCCTGAAAGAAAAACTGGAAGGAAAATTTCAAACTAGAAAATAAAAAATAAGTAAAAAATAGGCAGTATTATGGGCATGCCTAAAATCCTTGTTAGGCTGAAACCGGCCTGGATTATTGAATTGTTCGATATGTATTAAAACACTTAAGTTTTACCTTAGTGTTGCTGTAGTTTTGTTGCTGATATATACTGAGTTTTGTGCAGACACACACACAAACTCAAGCTAAACTAAAATAAAGATTATCCATGCTAAGATGTATGGCAGAGCCCGTGATTCTATTAAAGCATCCCCATTACAACTAGAAATAACTGAAAATAATTTACTTTATAACATTCAAAGAAAATCATGCACCATTTAAATAGCACTATTAAAAAAATTGTTTTACTTGCTGTTAACCCTCTCCTTCCTCTTCCCCCCTCCTGAGTATTTTTCCTGAATATTAATGACATAAAATACGGCATATGCTTTAGTGTCCCCTACAAGTTTACAAAGCCTAAACAAGTCCAATATTTCCAGATTTTCTTGGTTTATTCCTGTTCATCTACATCTCCCAAAACCCTGTCTCTGCTTCATCACCAGTGAACTCTTGATTCTTCTAGTCAACTCTTATGCTTTTTCCTCTCTCTCAAGCATTTTCTGTTGAAATAATGGGAACGATTTCACTGGCACTGTCTCTCTGTGGTCTTTATTACCAGAAGAACAAGAAGAAGAATTTCTGTTTCATAGCTCACTTTTTGTTGGACAAATGTTTGCATTTCTTCCTTAGCATGTACTTCATCAAAAATGGTTTTGTTCCTCCAGGAAAAATATTTTGAAGATAGCTGAGTACAGCAGTTTCAATCTCACATGTGCTTCTCAACATTCCCTGAATAATGGAATAAATTTACTCCTCTTCTGCCTGGTGTACGAGTAGTCATTCTCGACAAACACTCTGCTGTTTCCCATTTTTTAGTACTTTGTCCTTATGCCACAGTTTTGTCAGAATCAACTTCTCCTGCTGGTGAGATTGCATCTTTACTATTAAAGGTCTAGGTTGTTTTCTCATAGCCAGGTTTGGAGCATTCACACGATGTGCCCTTTCAATTAACAATTCCTGTTGTAGAACACCAGTCCAGGTTGCTTATCTGTGCTTTCATTAAAGAAATACAGTCTGTTTCTTAGAGCTTTACAGGTACAGCAGTAAATCTCAAGTTTCCCTATGTGCTCTGTCCACTAATTCTATTATTTTTTGAAACATATCTTCTTGTGCAGTCTAGTACTTTTACCAGTCAGTGTTTTTTCGACACCTTTTGTAGTTGATTTTCCTTTGGGTACTCTGCATTTCTTTTTCCTGGCATCCAGGCAGTGCACTTACTAGCTAGTTACTGAAATGTACTCAGAAATCCAGGTCCATTGACTTTTTCTGCTACGTTTCTGTTTTCACACTGGAAGAGCTAGAATTAAGCTGTTACTCAATGTGCAAACATCTTGGAAGTCCCCAGCCATCTATAATTATTGTTCATAAACCTTTATTTATAAAAAATACTTTCCAAAATACACATTTTACTTAAACTTAATTATTTTTATAACTTGACTGCTCATAATTTAAATAGGTTTACTACTGAAACCTTGAAACTGCATCTGATTTGCCACAATGTTGAACCAATATCTTGAAAATTGCAACAGTGAACAAGCAGGAAACATGAAACTGAATATATCGACTCCAGTATTCAACATAGCAGGATGTGACTCACCCAGACTATGCACTGCAATGTGCTGGGACACTCTAGAGTCAATGGTACATCACTTTTACTATTTTGCAGGGGAGCAATCCACCCTGCACCCCCCAAACCCCCTGCAAATTATATATACCAACTCTGAGATCGCACTACAATGAATAAATGGGGCAATTCCCTGTTCCTCACTGAACCATAATCTCCACTCAAAACTCCAAACTCAAACATTTGAAATACACTACCCATGTGATGTAGTGTAGCTGATGCATTTGGGTTTGCAAAACTGTCTCTTGGAAAACTGCAAGTCAGCATTGTCACACTTGATTGACTACAGTTTGCAAATCTAATTGTAAACCATTTAAGTAAATTGCTTAAAGAAATAGCATTATTTAACCCTGGGAATTCAGAGGCATTCAACTTAGCTTGCCATAACAATTTTCAATATTCTAACTTAAGCTCCTAGGGACCACCCCTTGGGTTAATGGTATTTGTTCTAAAACCAGAAAATATATTTTTATAATCAATACAAGTATTCTTGTGTCTATATAATGCATTATTAACATTTAAAGCACTTATATCATAGTAATATTCATACATTCTCTTCTTTAACATATGTTCTGTTTTGCCTATGTAAAAATCCATGATAGTTATCACAAAAAGCTAAATAAAGTATTCGTTTTGAATTGTAATTAAATCTTTTGGAGAACTCAGAAGTGTATTTACAAGTTTTTTAACACTAATATTTCTCCTTCATAGATTCATTTACATTGTGAACCAAAACCACACTTACAAGTACCCATTCATTTTCTCTTTCTACTATTAGCATTGTTCAATCCAGTATTTTCTAATGTCTCCTTAATATTCTGATGTCTCTCATACACAAAGTGTGGTCTCTCTTCCTTAATTCCTCATCACTCCCAATAATTTTCTAATTACTCATAATCACAACATGGCCAAAGACTTAATCACATTACTTTCATTACCAAATGATAAAACCATATTTTTTCATAGTGCTACATTATTATCATTATTCTCTTAGGTTCACAGGAGATTACAAGCCTAGCAGCACTAGATCCTTTATAAGCCTAGCCATGTTAAACCCAGGTTGCCCCAATTGTCCTGGGTTAGATGGGACATGGGTGCCACCCTGGGGTGAATTTGCAGTCATCCATCCATTTGTCCAGGCTGCACTTGAATGGGGTAATTGAGGAGCTCTGTTTCACAAGATCTGGAAGTTTATTACAGAGCAGTGGCAATCTCTGGGAGACATACCTGTCTCTCCAGCATGTTCTGTTAATGTCACTGGCAAGGTTGAGATCCCTAGAGTGAGTGACTAGTGCCATTTGATTTGTGGATGTGCAGCATTTCCATCAGGTCGGGGTCAGAGACTGCACTGTAGGCCAGGCACATGTCACCTCTCAGTAGCCTATAAGATACAGAATACAGTGACAGGGCTTTCAGTTTATCCACATAGGTCATGGTTTGTTGACCCTGTATCTTTTTAGTGAGAAACCTCTGTGGTCTCTCCAGTTGCTGCAGGTGTCTGGTGAGATAGATGTGAAAGTAGCATTGTACTCTATTAATGGTCTCTTTAGGGTCAAGTAAAATGGGGTTACAACATGCTTAGACCTGGATGTGATGGCTTTATTTATGAGATGTGGAATGTAGAGGGCACTGCTTACCACTGTGGAAACCTGGTGATCAAAGTTCAGATTGTTGTTGACCTATGTTCCCAGATCTTGTACCACTGGGTTTGAATTTAGAGAGGTGCTGTCAATATAGCAATTAATGGGGAATTCTACTTTGGCAAATGGGATAACAGTGCATTTTTTTGCATTCAGTTTTAGACCGTGACTTTGGCGCCAATCATTTGTTTGTGTTAGCCCCTCCTGTAATATGTTAACATAGTTGAGGGACTATGTGATTGCACTTAGTTTACAATCAGCATACTTAGTAAGCTAAAGGTTGTCTACTTTAGCCTGGACTTCCGAGAAAAAAAAAGATTCCAAATTGTAAAGGGCCCAGTACAGATCCTTGCAGTATGTCACTGGTGATGGGTCTATTGGTAGAGGTGGAGTCACCAACTTTGATGTGTGCTCTGTTGGTGAGACAATTAGCTACCCATCAAGTGATGTAAGGATTAACACCTAGCTGGGAGAGTTTTTCAGTGATACCCGAGTGGGGGATTGTGTCAAATGCTTTGGCTAGGTCCAGATAGGTGGTATGCACTGAACTTCATCCAGGGCATCGGTGACTTTCCCAAACTTGACCAGGTTCAATAAGCATGACCTACCCTTAACAAAGCCAAACTGGGTTGGGTCTACAGTTTAAAGGTCATCTATGTCCTTGTTGATAAGGTCCATGATGATCCTTTCCATGGCCTTGCAGATAAGGCTGGTTAGACTTATGGCTCTATAGTTCCCAGGGTAGGTTGCCCCCCCCCCTCCTTTATGCAAGAGGATTATTGTTACTGCTCTCCATTCTGCTGGTACAAAGCCAGTTCTCAGGCTATGGTTAAAGAGAATGGCAAGTGGGTCAAGCTAGGTCATATTTTAGATTGCCTAGTAAGCAACCTTGGATGCTATCTGGTCCCATTGACACCATGTTTTGGCATTGGAGAGCACAGATATGATGATCTCTAGAGAGACTAGGTAGAGAACTGGTGTCAGGTATGGTTTGGGGTATGAGGGTGAAGTTTGCACCAAATCTGTCAGCTATCACATTGGCAATTTCATCCTGTATAGTGTGAGTGGTACCATCTATCAATGTGGCACATAGCTGGGCACTCTCTTTTAGATTTCTGATGTAGTTATAGAATGCCTTATAACTTAGTTTGAAGGTCACTACAGCTCACATTTTCTTTACTCATTCCATCTCCCTAGCCAGAGACAATAATAGACTAGTGTCCTGTCTCTTTCTAGACCTCTCCAAAGCCTTTGACACTCTCTCTCACTGCCATCCTCCTCTCCAAACCTTCTCAACTCAACCTCTCCTCAGCAACTCTCTCCTGGTTTAACAGCTACCTCACAGACAGACAGCAATCTATCAAATAGCTCTCTGCTTTTTCTCCCTTTCTCTCCATCAAAATAGGTGTCCCACAAGGCTTAATTCTAGGCCCCCTTCTTTTTAACATCTTTACTAACCAATTTTATACATCCTGTCCTCAGTCATCCCTCATACAGGATGATGACAACTCCACAATCATCTCTGTTGCTGACAACCCCTCTGGCTTGCTCAACTTTATACAAAAATCTTTCAAACTCACTTAAACATGGCTTACTAACAACCAACTCATACTTAACCCCTAAAAAGACAAAACAACTACTCTTCCTCCCAAACCCTCTCCCACCTCAAATCCTCATTCACCATCTCTTCCCTTAACACTACTACTATCAAAGCTGAAATGCACACTAAACTCCTTGGAGCATTCATAGACAACCAACTTAAATTTGACCTTCATGTTCTTCACTGTATCAAGAAAATCCACCAAAAGTTCGGCCTGCTGTATAGAAACAAAGGGTTAGTCACACCAGATTCCAGAATCTCACTTGCCCAAGCATACCTACTCCGTAACTTCTTCCAAAGCTCACAAATCTTAACAAACTTACATTCCTCACTACTTTCCAAACTCAAAACCACCTACAGCAAAGTTGCTAGATTTGCTGCTAATCTGCCTTCTAAATCTCAAGACTGTCATGCTCTCAGGACACTCAACTGGCTAGAGTTTCCTTACCAACCCTTGCTTGCTCAACTACTCATCAACCATTCTATCCTGAACAAGCCCTCCTCCTGCCCTAACATTTCCTCAGTTATCTCCCTCTATACCTCCCCAATCCCACAGAAGCTCAGACCAATGTCTCTTACAGATTCACAAAGCCAAAAAAAAATCTATTTGTCAGAATCTCTACAGATATTTTCCTGCTCTATCATGGAACAAGCTTCCCATGACCCTCAGAAATATTACCCAGATACATGAATTTAAGAAAGCTCACAACAACTACCTAAGCAGCACCTGCAGTTGTCACTGTAATTATTCCACTTGAACCCCATCCTTTCTCCCCCTTACTGTCCTCCATTCCTCCCGTTCCTCCACTTCCTCCTCCTCTAATTATCTTATAGAAAGTAACCTCCTCTTATGACATGACAGTCCCCCGAATTTACTAATTTTCCATGTAAGACTAGATTAGTCTTACACAGAAGCACCAGTGTAAGCGTATGATGGCAGCACATCATGCATATTAATGAGGGCGCGCTGCCTCAACTCTAAAGCTTACACGGAGGGTGGACGAGTGTAGGGAGTGTGTCGGACTGCCAAGCAGTCCAAAACTCCATGCCCCTGCAATGAAGAAACACCAGAATTTCGAGTTACATGAGCGAGTCCACACACATGTGTACAATGTAACACTACACTCCCCCATATGTTAAACAACTGACAAAATTAAAAATAAAAAGAATTATATATATTTTTTTCTTCCGATATAGCTGCCCGTATTTGCATGGGTTTGCCCATTGCTTAGGTACAGTTAGCAGCTTAGACACCAGAAGAGGATAATAAGAAAAATATATGCAAATTAAGCAAAATAGCGATAGCATAGTGGTTAGAGCCTTCGCACAAAGAGGAGGCATTCCTGGTTCGAGTCCCGCTACTGCATGTTCCATTTTCTGTGGGAAATCTGTATACAAAAATATTTCCTGACATTTTTTATGTATAGGTTTTGTAAAAAGCATTGAAATGTTAAATGTAGTAGTGAACAAATTTTATATATATATGAAGTTGAAATGGTTATGCATTCTGAAGCATGAGTACCCTATTTTAAGCAATATAAAGCACTGCTAAGCACATTTTACCATTATTGAGCATATTTAAATACAATTGCGCATAGCTGCGCACTGCGCTAACCAGTGCAACCACAACATATTTGCGCGTAGCTGCGCACAGCACTAACCAGCGCAACGTCGAGCAACGTTGAGCAACATTGGGCAAAGTTGAGCAAAGTCAGTTAAACACGCTCACACCTCCTTTACTGTACCTTAACCAGTCAGGTCTGGCCAGCAGGAAAATAAAAAGCAGTGACAGGGCTCGAACTCAGGATACTGTGCACTATAGTCACAGTACTTAACCACTAAGCCATGACAGCATTTCACAAACATGCACTTTCAACAGACACATATCTATCAAAGGAATTTTAAACATTGCCAACATCAGCTAAGCAGGTATGCCTACAGCTGAGTTTTTCCAAAACTGGCCAATCACAAATAAGTGTGGGAAATGAGGTATATTTAAGCTCCACATGTGGGAATACTTGCTATAACTGGTTGTAGCTTCCTTCTGCTGTCAGCATGGCTGGTGTTGGTGAAGGCACTCGATTTAAAGTGCAACACTGGGGCATCCAGGAGTCCAAAGTAATGGTTTGGCTCCTTGTCCACAATCATGAGGAAAGACTCCTGTGGGGCCAGTACCGGGGTACCCAATATAAAATGGAGGTCTGGAACAGTATTGCCCATGATCTCACCAGTGCCACAGGTGTTCCTCAGACTGGTGAGCAGGTCAGGCAACATTATTCTGACCTGAAGCGACATAGAGAGGATCAACTGGACCAGTGGATCCAGGAATCCCGTACGATGCCTAATGCCCCAGTACTGAGTAAATAGCCATTGTATTAAGTAGTTAAGAATTGCTATGCTTGTCTATACTATGGGTAGGTATGTCTCAATATCACTGCATTTACTTCACAGCTGCAGGTGTCAGGGCTATGAACCAGCAAGCCCATGAAGATAGGCTGCGTCATGAGGCAGGTTAGTAATTATTCTGCATGTACTGTTATATAAAATAAATGAGAGAGCCTTCAAAAAGTCTTTTAACCCAATAAATAAAGGTGTAATAATCCTTTAATAAATGTATGATTCATGGAGTGCATCTGTGTCATTTTCTTTGATATGTTGCTGCACTGTTGCATTCTACAAATAGTAGTGTTGTATTAAGCAGTGTTAACCCACACTTGGGAAGGCACATATAACGTGGATGAAGGGAGTGCCAGTATATTGTATGTATATGTACAGCCCTCAACTGTTGGTTCATGGCCAGCATGTACAGGTTAATCTGGCACATGAGTAGCTTGGTATTGTGTTCCCCAGAAATGTCAGTGTGCTGCCAGAAATATAGGGAGCTGTTAACATATAACTGATACTTTCACTTGAACATATCTAGATAATTATATGAAAGTAGATCTGTCAGTGTACCATCTTAGCAGTAGTGTGTGTGAGCAACTCTCAAAATATGTTGCAGTAACATCTGCATCTTGGACAGTTTGTATGTAAGATACAGCTCATGTATATAATGATCTAGCAAAATCAAATTGCACAATATAAGGACATTGGGTAGTGTAATAATACATGTAAGGGACATATAACTGCAGTTAATAGGAATGTAGTGAAAACTAGAAGGATATATAAGTTGTTAATTAAGCTATCTTTTCCCACCCTACTGTATGTGCATAAAAAATGCAATTCCACACCTCAATCGGTATGTCTAATCTCAAAACATTTGTTGGGACATATGTCCTATTGGTTTATAAATATTTGCATTTATTTCTATGCATGTGCCCTGTTAAAATACCACAATATTGGTGGCCTGTTGCCATCAATTCAACCTGCATGCTGTTGTAATGTCCACCAATGTTCCATATATGCATGTGTTATGCTTGCTTTTCAACTGTTGAAAATCTGGTGTGTTGGTTTAATGGGAATACTTCTGCATGCTGTTATAACTAATTGGGAATGCTGTTGACTGTTACTAACCCATATCTTTATTAAACTCTCCAAAACATAGTTTGTATGGGAAGGCCGGTCCCAGCGGACCCACCTGTCCCACCTCAGCTGGCCATGGCACCTGGTACCAGCAGATCTGGTGCCCAGCCTAGGACCTCCTCCTCCATCGGCCTTATGCCACCTTCAGGTGGAAGAGCTGCAGGGAATGGGGCTCGGCCCCCCCGTGCAAGCGTGGGCGGAGGGGCACCTATTACCCTTCGAACAGTCCAGGCTGTGGTGCGTAGAGAGATTGAACATTCTGTTGCAGAACCTCTATGCCAGCTTGAGGCCTGAGTGGAGCAACTCCCGGGTCAGCCTTTCCCTCCTACACAGCCCCCAGCACAGCCCCCCTCTGGGCTGTGAAGGTGCAGTGGTGACTGCCCATGGGTGGGGACCTCAGTCACACTGTTTCCATCTGGGGGCTCATGGGCTTGCGATTTCCAAACATCCCTCCCCATCAAAGGTGTTCACCCACCACGTGCCATATACCACCCCTGTATACATCGTGTTTGTCTTGTTTGTTTACCTCCCCAACCTACCTCCCCAAATATACCTACTTCCCCTACCCCACATTCCACTCTCACCTGAAACAAAAAAGGGCAATCTGCTCCCAAAAAAAAAATTATGCCCCATACATAGTTGCCCGTTTTGCACACGTCCACTGAACACATGAAATGTTATTTAATTGACATTACAACATACTTTGTTGTCCTCACCCCTCTCTCAGGGGTTGAAGGATTCATATCTACCTCCAAATTTATTGCATATGCACAGCTGTTGCTGTTGAAGAAATGGGCAGCTACCCTACACCTGTCCTGCACATCCCGAGCTATTTTCCATACTGTCTTTCCCTCTTTGTGCCCCTTTTTCACCACTTTCCTATCTCTCCATTTTTCTTTTCTTTCAAAGAAATTAGCACAGGGGTGAGCGGGAGTAAGCATTATTAAACAGTAGTGAGTGGGTATGCGCGGGTTTGAGCTTGTTTGCACTTGGCTAAGCAATGCGCAGCAATGCGCAAACCCATTTACAACTGCGTAAAAGTGCCTTAGTCACTCTGTATGTGAGGGCCCTTGTTCTGCTCAGGAGCAAAATAAAATACCTCTGTAAGTCTCGAACCCCGGACCTTGCACACACTACACAACATGAAGTACCACTAAGCTATACATCAAGTTGGTGCTTAAATAATTATATCATGCATCAGAATGAGTAAATGTAAAGGAAAAATAGGAATACCATACCACACAACTTGTTCTGTGGATGTTGACCAACAGTTGCTGTGGGATTACATTACATGACTGATAAGAGAAGCAGCCATTCTAGCAGGAAATAATGTTACACCATCACTTTACAACCCCACACAGTATCATAGCAGGACAAACACTGGCATATCTGTTTAGGGCAGACGCCATACCTCCCAACTGTCCCTAATTTTCAGGGATGTCCCTGATTGTGACACAAATTTTAGCTCTGTCCCTCTGAATCCCTCCTAAAACTACTGACTTTGGGCAGAAAGGTGGTGAATTACACTTAATGAATAATGACAATAATTAAGAGTTAGACACTTCTTTTACTTCAGAAAAGGTGTATTAATTCATATGCTCTGATTCTCTCAATGTTTCAGTTTAATGGCATTAATATTTTAAAGGTGTCCCTGATTGTCCCTGGCTTTTTCTTGACTTTTCCCTGAGTCTGTTCAAATATGTACCTGATTGGTTGAGAGGTCTGGCAGAGGCAGAAACACAGCGGCATATTAGCCTTTCTGCTGTTACACACTGTGCAAATAGCTTTGGAAGGAGTTTTGGAAGCATACCCTTATGTAGGAATGCAACACTGAAATACAAATGGATGTAGCCATGTACTGGTAGCAACCAACTGTAAGAATGCCATTGCTCTATTGCTGAAAAGACCTGTGTGGTGCACAGACAAAAAATAACAGGCTATTCTCTGGCTATCATGTGGATAGGTCCACAGTTGGGAGTTACGCTGACAGACTACTTGCCTTGATAAACTAACATATACACAGCAACCCTGTAAGTCCAGCAAGATAAAATCCACACAATACTACTTACGCTCTCTGTACTTCTGCACCCCTACCCAAACATAGAATAATAGAATATACCTGTGTCTGTAGGGTCTATCACGGATGTAGGTAAGCATACTCACTGTACTGATATGTGTCCAGTTTTTCTGAGCAGCTGATGCTAATGTCAACACTAAAAAAGCACAAACTGTTTAGAACTGAGTAAATGAATATTCACAGTATAGCAGTTCACAAACAATTCTTTTGCCAAAGGAATACATCTCTATAACTAGCTTTGTATGGCAGTTAATTGTAACAGTTGAAAAGAAAGTACATCTTCCCATGCATCTTGGGGTAGCACTTTGAGGGGTGAGTACATTTCTACACTGACAAGTGGGTACTGGAAGCAGCAACATTAAGTCTGAGTACAAAATGTAAATCTCTGGCTACACCCCTGGCTTCTGATAAAAGAACTATACCAACCTTCTGTCTTAAACAATGATGTCCACACCAAACAAGGATGATCTCCATCTTGGAAAGCTGAAAGGGCCACGCCTACATGAGTCAGCAATTTATAGTAATGGGTTGCTATGACAGTGATTACTGCAATTACTACACAGCGGGCTGCATGCAATTGGCAATTTGTGCAGAGGCGATCACATGCCCATGTGAAAATTCCTACAAAAGCAGGCTGCAATCTCTGCCAACAAACTCAATCACTCTATTGCAGAGACTGACAGAGAGAGAGAGAGACAGACAGAGAAAAGGAAAAAGAAATATTACCAAATTATACAAAGGAAAGGTATGTGACACACATGTATTTACTGGCAGGTAGTAGATGTTATTGAAGAACAGTCTACATAATGTGAAACATTCATATGTGGCAGCAGTACTTCTTTATGCACAGATGTTCTGCTTAACTACTGCTATGGACAATACTGTGTGTACCTGTGGGCAGTGGAGCATACCTGTGAAATGTGTAGCTCAGCATTAAATGTCAAAGATCCAATCCGTGCTCTGCTCTGTACAGTAGTGTGGCCAACAGCTGTTGGGGGGATTAGCTCTGACATTATATAAACATGGGTGTGACAGAACAACACATGCATGATAGTCATTTTAAGTGTAGCTTAGCATTGGCAACTGCTGTAGCAGTCTAGTATGCTTATCGAGCATCTGTTGCCATATATGCCCCCGCAATGTTAGTCTGTGTTCATATGTGACACCTGTTTGTGTTGCAGCAAGGCCCAACAGTTCAGCTGTGAGGTCCAGGGACTTACAACAGTGTGGACCATGTGTGTGTATGCCACACACATACGGAGAAATATATATGTGTCATATATATTCACATCTGTATATGTGCATAGAGCAGGGGATGTATTGCAACAGTTTGCGAAGGGGGGAGATATATATGTTGGTGAAGGTTAGTATGCGCATATTTGTATGTAGGTTTTAGTGTGTGACAAACAAGACACATACAGTGCTGGTATATGACATGTGGTGGTTAAACACTATGGGTGGTTTGTTCAGTTTGCAATGTTGAAGCCAGTAAGGCCTGCTAAAGCTACCTGGGCTGTGAACACCTTCAGTGCATTTATCCCAAGACTGTGCGATTTTATTACATTACTGTACACCTTACACCCTTTGTATAATTGATATTCTCACTATGAAAGGTGAAATGTATATGTGCCTACATATATATATGTATATGTAGACAAATGGATGTGTGTGTGTGTGTATATATATATATATATATATATATATATATATATATATATACATACATATATATATATATATATATATATATATATATATATATATATATTTATATAAACTCATGCACACCTACATCTACTTGTTGCAATAGATTCTCTGTACTGTTGACTGACTGTGATGGTCAATATGTTTGTGAATACGTCAAACATATGTATCTGTGGGATAGCTTAGTGGGAAACTCTTTATGTTATGGTATTATGGGTCCTTGCTTTGATCCTAGCAAAAGCTGTGTATTCTGTTGCTAGACAGAACAAGTGCTATTGCATACAGTGCGATTAAGTCCCTTGGTTTTAACTAGGGTGTGTCATTGGAGGCTAAAGCACTACATCTATGATTATTGATTGGTACTGATGTTGAATGCAAATCCTGTGTGTACTGTAGTACTAATTGAAGCTTTGGGCTTGTACAGCAAAGTATGGTGTATGTCCACATTGCTTGCATCCACTGTTTTGTTTGGTCCCTGTATTCATCACAGATTACATTTCTCAAGATTAAGGTTGTGTAAGTACTGACACACAGTACTGTATAGTACACACTGAAAGCTTATCTGGGTTGTCATACCTTTGCGTCCTATAATTATGTCTGATATATGTGTGGGTATGTCTGTAACATGTCCTTTGACATATGTGTGGTAATACATATAACTGCATGTCTAGCAACATTCATAGTGTTCTACAGCAGTATGTGACCTATATTCCCAACTGTGCACATGTTATGGCCACGGGATTGGCATTAACAAGTTGTGTGGTATAATGGTAATACATTTACTGGACCTTACACTGATTGTGATGGATGATATATTTCTTTACACATCAGCTTGATGTATATCTGCTGTGGCTAGGTGGTGCATCGTGTTGCATAGTGTGCCAGGTACTCTTGTATAGTCTTATATAGTGATTTTATTTTGTTGCTGTGCAGAACATGGTTCATTAGATAGAGAGCGAGCAAGACACTTTCCAGCAGTTGTGGGGTGAGCAGTGATAAGTGGTAGTTACAGTGTTTCACTCTCGGTTAGCTTATAGGCTGCTATATATGGCAGTTCAGTGATATCTGTACTGTATAATGTTAAATGTGCCATATGACTTGCTCAGACATATTCTTGTATTTATGTCTTCCAGGGATCATGGCCCACCACAGGAACCCGAGTTACAGTAGTGCTGAAGATGATATCATTACTAGCAATATGATTAGCACTACCGTCTCATGTTCTCATGAACCAGCCATGACCAGCAGGAGTGTACTGCAATGTGGCAAGATGTTGTCCACAGGGTCAATGAGGTAGGCCTGCATAACTGGACATATGAGCAGGTACGCCACCACTGCAGTGATCTTCTCAGACATGTCCGTCAGCATGCCGCTGATGTGCATAGACAACAGCTTGCAACAGGGGGTGGTGTTAATATCCATCCCCCCTCACCTGAGTGGAGGAGCTGCTCATGAGCCTGGTGGTACCTGCCCAACAACGGCAGCAGCAGACATAAACCATGATGGAGGTTGGAGCCACCCAACAAGCACACATGGAGCATGCAGGTAACATGGCATATCTGTAGACTACTGTTATCTGTATTGGTAGGTCATGCATATGTGAGATGTGGAGTGTGTCGTTCAAAGATTTGGAGCCTGTTGTTGTGCAATACTGATCGTTTGGAACATAATCTGTAGCCCTGTGAATGTAAACTGTTGTTGTACTGTAAGATTGCAAACACACAGTAGCAATGCCACAGCTGTGGCCACTGAAAAACTGTCTCATCTCAATGTAGGTCCCTCTGGGGTGACATCAAGGCAGCAGACAGATGCTGATGAGTGTGTTCTACATTTATTATTGTAAATAAAAAGTGCATGTCATACTTAAAGGAACACTCCGCCCTCCCCTACATGAAAACTCAACTCTGAGTTTTCTTTTATCCTTACAAATTCATCCCTGGCACAAGCAGTTCCCTAACTGCATTAAAACGTTTAAGTATTCTTTATTTTGCCCCTTCAGTAGCATAGGGTTGGTAAGCCCATCCCCCATCCATTCATCCTTCAGTGCATCGCATCATTTCTGGAGGAATTTGTCTCCTCCTTCATTACGTACCTTCGACACAGTCCAATGAGTAGTTCCACCTGGCGTAGCACTTCCCAAAATGTGATGTATGCTGTATACCTGCTTGCTGAGGTAACAGCTGTTATGAAACTAGTGGTCACGGACTTGTGGAACATTTCTTATTGTTGTGGAACTCTTACTTAGTGACTGTTTCTGCATGGACTGAAAGCCTTGTAGAAGTGTTTCTGTTGCCATTGAAAAAGCAGCATGGAAATCAGGTAGTGTGTAAGGTTTTATATTTTTATTTGTTGCAAGAAAAAAAGTCTTTACCCATTTCTGTCCCCTTGTGTAATGGAATGCATGCACAAAAGCAGAAGCAAGTGTGTGTGTGTGTGTGTGTGTGTGTGTGTGTGTGTGTGTGTGTGTGTGTGTGTGTGTGTGTGTGTGTGTGTGTGCGTGCGTGCGTGCGTGTGTGTGTGTGTGTGTGTGTGTGTGTGTGTGTGTGTGTGTGTGTGTGTGTGTGTGTGAAAGAGAGAGACACACATAGATTGAATCGCGTGAAAGATCACTGGTACTAGCTGCATCGCACTTATTTTGACCTCCGTGATTCTTCCACTCCGACTGTCACAAATAAATGTATATAAATGAATGAATGCCTTGCAGCTACTAAGTACTGATGCAGCTGGTACCAGGGATCTATCACTCGATTCAATCTGTGTGTCTCTCTCACACACACACACACACACACACACACACACATACAGAGTCACTTCTGCTTTTGTGCATACATTATGCTGAAGGTAGATTAAAAGATGACTGACCGGGATATTAACATTTTGCTCTGTCTTCTTTTTTTCTGGTTTGTAATAGATAGTGCCATACCGGCTGAATGCTGATTCCATTTCTGTATTCGCGGTTGCGCCTTTTTTCATCAAACAGTTCTCAGAAGGAATTTTATGACAGTTTGCTTGCTTCTTGGTACTCTGATGATTAGCTTTGAACATATGAGCAAAAATTCTGGCCTTAGCAATGTACTTAAGCTTGTTGCATGCACACTGAACAACTGATTATTACTGCTATGTGAAACCAGTAAGTTGTGTTTATGAAAATTGGTAATACGGGATTGCGTTGCCGATCTTATCGCTGTTCTTTGTTTTGGTGTTGCTTCTGCTCTTGTATTGGGGTACAGAATTTCATTTTAAGAGTAATTTGCTGCCAATATAAACAACCTGATCTACTTTTGACTTTGCCTCAGTCATTAAAAAGTAACTAGAATTGTCTGAAGTCCTACTTCATTAAGATGAGTGTATGTATATTGTCTAAGTACAAGTGTCATCTTTATGTATTCTGCTGCAGTTTTTATTGCCTATTTTTTGTGTATTATTGTCCTGTACATTATTGAGACTAAGCTCGACTGAAAGAAGGTCAGTTGGTCCATCTTTGGGGAGAATGTGTCCTTCCATTATAAATATTTGAGAAGCAGTTACTGAAAACTTCTACAATGTATGACTCAGAAAGTATTGCACCTGGATTAGCAGATTTTTTTAAAAGCTTGGATGTAACTGGCAAAACAGTTTTGGGAGGTATTGTTTGCTGCCAATTATGATTCTTTTCTGATATTTCTTTCTTTTTTTTTTTTTTTGGAAAACAGTTTGTTTGCAAGAGTAAATATGCCTTTATTTTGGCAGCATAATTTCCATGCAGAGTCTTGCTTTAATATTAAAGTATAATGCTGATGTACATTGTTGTAGATAGTGCTTGATTTCAGCAGTTTTGAAAGGCACTACTTAACTGATTATATCTAGAAGACTACTCTTAAGTGGGAGTGTGTGTGGAGGTCCAGATAATGTTAATTCTAATATTGCTATATTTGACTGGCCCAGATGTTTGCATACCCATTTACACCAAGATAAACTATTTCCCCTAAATGCGGACAAATACCAATTCATTTCTCACATCTCCTTACTCTCCCTTCTTCACTCACTTCCTTATTTCTATCAGTTTATCTCCTGTCTTTCTCCCTCTCTAAATTTAGCATAAACATGCTTTTCTATCACATTATACTGTGATTCCTGTTTGTATTATACTAACTTACTTTTCTGTATTAAATCATTGTAATATAACTTGAATCTATTCTTAACCAATGTTTTCATGTTATGTCTACTTTAATATAATTATTTAAACTACATCTGTTTTTGTATTTTTAAATACCGTACAGTTATTATTCTTAAAATCTTTTGTAAAACTTTAGAGCTTTTCACCCCGAACCACCACTGAAAATGGGCTCTTGCCCAGTCCAACTTTTCTGATAATAGTAACAGTAAGTATGCTTTGCTTCTGAGTAAAAAAAGGTGGAATATGTGTGTGTGTGGGGGGGGGCTGACATCACTTAATTAATCTATAGCAGTTCTAATAAAATTTACAGAAAAGATGCCCATATTTACAATCCAATCTATAATATATTTTTTTCAAGATACATGGTTTATGTGGGGTGGGTGACTTACTATTTGAGCAAAATCATATACATATGTCTTGAGTACCATACATTTGAAGTCTGAGCTGCTAGATCGATCTTGAAATGCTTCATCTGTGAAGTTTTGGATAATTTGGGAGGTGTATGCACAGGCAATAGTTAATTACTTTTTAGAATTGATGTCAGTTTTTGTTAAAGCATATTATTTCACAATTGTAGAATTTGCTCTATTTGAGGAACACACTGGCTTCCTAATGGAAGTCTAAGGGAACTGTTATTGATTTGCATGACGTTGATCATAGTCTGTCAGAATTACTTGACTGTGATCCATAGTCGAGATTCTAAAACACCAAAAACCTCTTTGCAAGGATTAAGCCTGCTTGTATCATCTGATGTGAGGAGTAGTGCCACACACTCCAGCTACTTATATATTCAAGCTTCAAGATTGCTCTGTCTCAGGGAAAGGGGAAATCCTTAGTATATTCCAGTCTTAAGGTTTATTGTACAATCCCCAGAACTGCACATTAGAGATTGATATTTAATGTTGTTTGCTGTTTTATTGATGATAAGCCTGGTACCCTACTTAATTGTTTTTATTTTACTATTATAGTAAATCGCCTCTGTGCTTTCTGCCAGGAATACGTAGGCTATTATCTGTTGGAAAATATAGCTCTGAAATGAAAGGGCAATTTTTAATAATATTAAAATAATTCACTTACATCAGGTAAATATTGATCTGTAGTTGCATACATGTATTCAGTTTTATGTGCTAAAATAATGTAATATTACTGGGCATACAAAAAACACTGAGTGGATTATCTCTCAATTTGTTAGTTAAAAGTAGATGTATGATATTGTTTGTTATCTTTTAAGAGTATCAATTTTAAATGATCTCCAGCTACTAGCAGAGCTTTCTTAAATGACCTATACTTTTATAACATACATATAGAGTATCATTGTCATCAGAGTAGGTAAGTTAATGGAGTCAGTGTGATTTTATGAGGCATTATTGCTAAAGGGAAACCTGCCAACAGAGTGTTAACAACATTATTTGGTGGACAGTGAGTAGTATTAGCAATACGAAAATGGTGACTCAAGCTGGAATCAAAGACTGAGGTACAGTTTATGCCTCAGACATAATGGCACATGAATTTCATAACAGCTGTTTTGAAAGGTTCATATCTGTACAATTATCAGATTCTTGCAAATATGACTATTGCTGAATCTTCAAGAGCAGAGTGTTGCAGCTTTGTCTAATCAGTGAGGACTTAATTTGGTTATTGATGTCTGTTTTACAGTAGTATTGTTTGCCATACTAAATAACTGCATGCAGGGCAGAGACCACAGCTAGGAAAAACAGGTACTTTGTTTATGTTTAGGTGGCAATGACACACACAGCAGTTTAATTTTAACATAAGAACTGACAAGTACTTGTATGATTTAAGTATAAATAAGAGAAACTGATCTGAGGAATGATACCGGGAAAATATTTGAAAAATTTCATCTGGCCCTAATACCTCACACTGCTGATTTGTTGCTCTAGCAGATCATGCAACAAGTTCATTAGGTGTGGGTCTTGAATTACTCTGTAGAGCAGGCATAAGTCTCCCCAATAAAGTCTATGCAATACGGAGTATAGTGACAGGCACTTTAGTCGGTCTGTGTAAGGCACATGCTGGAGCCCCTTGATCTTCTTTATTAGAAACCTCTGAGGTCTCCCTAATTGATGCAGGTGCTTAGTACTGTACGTGTCAAAATGGGAATTATACTCGCGTAGGGGCTGGATAAGTGCTGAGTACGGGGGTTTATAACTTCTTTTGCTCTTGAGGCAATGCCTTTAGTAATCAAGTGTGCTATGTAGACAGCTTTCCTTACTACAGTAGACATATGGCTGAAGATTTCATATCCTTTGGAAAAATGCATGCTAAGTAAAATCATGTTACTCTAGCAACTTTCTAAGTTAATAAGAGCAGTTGTTGTTTGTCTTTCGACTTTTCCCGGTTAGGGGTCACCACAGCGGAACTCCGGTCCGCTAATGATTGGCGGTAAATTTTCACGAATGCCGGGGTTCCAGCTTGACGTCCAACCTTCAACGAAGGCACGCCCATTTATGCATGTCTTTCGACAACCACCCAACTGTGGGGAGGACATGCAGACTGATACGTGCATTCAGGTCAGCCACTATCAACAGCAGTTCCCATTGTCCTGCTTTATATAGTAATTTAGATATCCTATATGTCTATATCGATTATATATGTATATATAACCATATAATGTGTGTGTGTGCTTGTGTTTCTGCATTTATCTCTTTTTCTCTCTCTCTCTCTCTCACTCTATATGTATATATATATATATATATATATATATATATATATATACATATATATATATATATACACACACACACACACACACACACACACACACACACACGCGTGTGTGTGTGTGTGTGTGTGTGTGTGTCTGCACCCACATGCAAATCTATGATGATTCCCAAGAGTTTTCTGTAGTGGTAATGTTATGGGAACAGCTGTTTGTTTGGTTAAAGATGCAGGTTAAAGTTAGAGGCAGGGTTATCTTGTGTTACTACTGTGGAGCAAGGAGGATTTGCTGGTTACAATGGAGTTAGTAATCCAAAAACTCTTATACATGCATAAACCAATTAGCGCAGCTAATAGTTGAACCATAGATGTAAATCCTTTACAAAAATAAGTGCACATGGTAGAAGTACAGATTTACAACATAGTGCTTATCTACCTCTGTAGAACAAACTAACTGTGCAAGTTAAACAGTGTGACAAACACTCTGCCTTTAAAAAGGATTACTGGTTGGGTGTGCATAAATTTACTCCCTGGCATGATTGGCCTGGCACTTCCTGAAAAGGGTGGAAAGGCTTATGTCAAGCAGAGCGCCTCTTTGGCCTTCTTCCAAACGAACCTTGATGATTGGATGGGAGATAGGAAATTCACCCCTGGGATCATGTCAGTTACCCTGCTAGACAGGGGTCCAGGGAAGTAAATACTGTGGGAAGAAAAACCCAGGGAATTGTTATGGCTAGGGCCGATAGCCTAGTACCAACCTATGAACCTAAGGGTGGCTAATGGCAAAGGGGAAATGTCCTTGCAGCTGAACTGATTTGCAACTCCTGTGAGCCTAGGACATATGACTAAGTGACATCCTTGTATTGAAGCAGAGTTAGTGGGAATAACATGCTTAGTCCTTCTTTCCTGGTGACTCTTGGGTGGCCTGCATGGACTTGCAGTATGTGGGAGTGGGAAGGAGTATGTGCTGTCTTGTCTGCACTGAAGGCTGGGATCTTTTGCAAAAGACTTGTACAAAATGTATAGGCGTGGTATTTTTAGACAGTGTGTGCACTAGTGAGTGCATTTCCAAACTATAACATGACTACATCAAAAAGGTATATCACTCAAAATGCTTTAATGTACTTTTTGTTTTTGTGTTTCGGGCCATCTTGAGATGCCAGTATCTGTAAGCTTAACCCAACTCATACATTTATAGGTTTTGGTTCTTGCAGGGGTAGCACATCATTAAAATGAATCTGTTTTTTCTCATGCCAACCTCTGTTTCTCAACTGTCCTCTTGGGCAACTGATATTTGTGGTTCCTCTGATTTTCACTGATTTTTTTTTTCACATCTGTTGTAAGTGTTACAAGCCTATGAATAGGGCTTTACAACTCTGTACATAGCTTTATTATCATTTGCTGAAGATAACAATCTCCACTGAAAATTAAGTTTCTTAAATTTTGGTACATTCCTTAAAGAAATTATTAAATATATGAAAATAGCCACACAATTCTCAGTTTGTGGTAAGAGAAGCCTGAGTCAATTGGTTTGCATATTAATTGTTTTAAAATTACTACAGTCATCCTTGTATTTCTGTTAAGTGTTTGTGATCTTGGTCATACTGGATTAAACAATGGGTGCCAGCAGAGGTGAAAATTGTCATATCCAACTTGATGAGGTGATAAGTGCATTGGTTTCTGGCTTGGTATTGACTTTCATTTCATTGAATGAGAGGTTTAAATGCTGAGCTGTTTAAGATGTCTTATGCATTTCAGTGTATGCATTTATCTGAATGTGTTAAACAGTGTAATCTATTCATGAATTAAGTGCAAAGTAGTAAAGTCAGAAACTGTCTAGGTGCATCCTGTCGAGAGACAAGGCTTGGCTTAATTGTTTGGGGTGGCTGTGCTGTTTTACAAAATATGTGTGTCGCTGTCTACAGAATTCTGCTCTGTTGTGGAACTCATAGTCATAAGGGAAGGTTGGAGAAGAGGTTAGTGCAGACTTTTTTTATTAAATGACTACTTTTTAAGAATTTTACTTTTGTGTGGCTTACTAATTAGCTATTTTTAAACAATATTTGTAGTGTTTTCCTTTTGTGGATAGTGACAGTATGTTTAGAATTAGTTTTGTTGAGGAGTTGTGAAACCAGAGTTATCACTTCACCTCCTGTGATATCCCTTGATAACTATTTTCACATCACTATCTGACATTTCTAACCTATCAACAAATCCTACTCTCTACTACTGTTCTCAACCTACAAACATGTAAATATGTATTATATATTGTATATATGTTGCAGTTCAACTATTCTTAGTTTGCTATTTAATACTTACAAGTTGTTACTGCACCTTTTTGCAACTGTGTATTGTATTTTGTTAACATTGAATTATCTAGCTTTTACTTTGTACTATGTATTCTGAATTATGTTGTTTATACTTTCTACTATGTAACTTTTCTCCCTGGGCCTCCACTGAAAACGGGCTCTTTGAGCCCAGTGGGCCTCCCCGGTCACCAAACTGGAAATAAATAAATAGATGTATGTGACAGTGATTATGGCCATGCTTTATTGCCCAGATACCGGGTAGTTTTCCCTGCTGGCTCAATTGAAACAACAGTCCGCTGCACACAACAACATGGCTCCAGTGAGACATTCTGGTACATGCTTACAAGCCTACTGAATGATGCTACAGGTTAGTGCATGTTTTTATGTATGACATTATTTAAATTCTCTTTCATTGTTTATGTCAGTTATTGAATTTGGAGTATATGTTGTAGGAAGAAGTATGAATGATGCATTCAGTGTATAGCTGTGCCATGTTTTGTGCATAACTAGCACCACACTAGAGTCTTTACAAGTCCAAAATCAGGTATAACTTTTAAGTATTACCCTAATTCACATTAGTAGGAGAATAACCTGACTGGAATTGCAATTGATGAATTCCAGGAAGCGTTGGGCCAGTGTATTGTTGCTTGGGTAGTTTCCCAGTTGATGGAGGGGTAGTTGACGTCTCCTAGTATGAGAGTGTTGGGTTGGACCTTGATAGATTCCAAGGTGCTTAGGAACATGGAGTGAGAGTCTAGGGACATGGTTGGTGACCTATAGCAGGCTATGACCTGGATCGTCATCTTACCCACTGTTAGTTGTACCGGAAGTATCTCTGATGCTTTATGCTGGGCTACTAGTCTGGAGGTGTGCATATCCTTTATGAATATGGAGACACCACCACCTTTGGAGCTTTGATCCATGTTTCGGGGCCGAAAGGTGTGGAATGAGTTATAGCCTGGTTGCACAGGGGTGCCTTATGCTGCTTTAAACCAGGTCTCCATTACAGCACAAATGTTGATGTTCTCCATTTTGAGGAGTGCTTCGAGCGAGTCCCGCTTGGGCAAGTGAATTAAACCATAAGTAATTAAACCAGTCAATGGATGGCTAGTTAATGTTGCCCAACAGCCTGTTTGGATGAATCTTGATGGACTCAATACATCCCAATAGACAGAGTGGGTGTCTGAATTCATGGAGGCGGTCCTGTATCTGCCATTTACTTGATTAGGTGTCCTACCAACACTTAATTGCACCTGAACTATCTTGAGGCAATTCTACTATTGCACCAATCTGGAGGTGTATTTATCTGTAATGAATCATGCAACACTACCTCCTGCAGTTTTCATGCCTTCACTTTGTGTTCAGAATGTGTGGAAATAGGTGTAGCCTGGTATGGCTGGTGTACTCCCCACAGGTGCGAACATGGTCTCTGTGACTGCACAAATGTCCAGTGAGTGCAGTTTCATATTAAGACTTGTAGAATTTAGCAGCATAACCTTGAGGTTGTTTTTAAATGGATTTTTTTACATCAGGAATTATGCCCTTGAGACACTGCATAAAAAGGCACTACAGGGGTAGCAATAGCCTTGGCAATTAAAGGAAATCCCATGGGTGACAGATGAAGACAATCTCTGGCAAAGCATCGAGGATGATCAGTCATGTCATCCCAGGCTGACAGATACTGTATCCCCTTACAATGACACCAGAAACTAAGCCAAGTATTGAAGTCCATCATTTTTGGTTTGTACTGAGGCATCATCCTACTTGAAGATAAAATACTGCCTACGGCTTGGGACGTATATTTGCCTGACACATGGAGTCTGAGACCTCAGTCATGTTTTTTAACTACTTTTAATACACCCGGTTTGTGACAAGGGTAACCTTCCACCCTTCCTGAGAACATACACACCACCAACATAATAAATTGTAAATTATTAGTCCTAGGCATCTGAATGAAGTCCAGCTGCATGTTAACAAAAGTTCCCCAGGCATCTGAATGAAGTCCAGCTGCATGTTAACAAAAGTTCCCCAGGACAGAGGTAAACATGCTGCCTTAATGTTGGCATTTTTACTTACATTATACTCTTGACATGTCCCACAATTTTGAACAATACTGAAGTATCAAAGAGGAGACATGAGGGGCATACCAACTTCGGGTAATTTGATTAAATACAGCTGTGTTACATGTAAGGGTATTTAGTTGATATGCCATTACCAGGTAATGTAGCAAAGAGTCAGGCCCCACCAGTCAGCCAACTGGATGTGGCCATATGGCATCAGAGGATTTTCTACATCTATCGTTGAGCCACCTCTGAACTTCTCCCTGCAATGTTTCAGCTGGAAAACATGGCAACTTTTCAAAATCAAACATCATTATTGTTGCAGTTTGTTATCGTTAACATAAACAGATTTTTGAAGCAATCTACAACTGCTTGTTTAGCACCTTGGTGTGCTAAATTGCTACCCTTTTTTACAGCATACTGGCCTTTTTGATGTGGACAACATTTGATTACAGACAGCCTCTTAGATTGCAGAAGTGCATTAAACAATGATTTTATGTACCCTGAATTTTTTATTTGTTTTCCTGAAGAGGTCAAAAAATCTCTCTCTTTCCAAAGTTGTCCAAAATTATGTACCATCCCAAAAGCATAATTGCTGTCTGTACAAATATTGGCCAGCTTGTCTTTGGCTAACTCATAGTCGTTTTGCAAAGCTAATAACACAGTTATTTGGGCAGAGTGAGCGCCCTCTAATCTTTGTTACAACAGTATTGTCTCTTAAACTTAATTTTCAGTGGAGATTGTTATCTTCAGCAAATGGCTATTCCTGCAGTCAATTGGTCTCTTTGATTTCTTCCACATGAGCCATCCGTGAACAAGTTCAGTTCAGCATTGGGTATGGGAGTATCCTTGAAGTCCTTCCTAGGAGAAAGCAAATAGTTACACACACACAATCATGTGCTTCACCATCATCAGCAGTAGGCAACAGAGATGCAGGATTTAGAACAAGACAGTGGATCATAGAAATAGATGGATCAGAAAGAAGTGTAAGTTCAAACTGATTTAGATGCGCAGTCAAGAGTGGTTGGGTTTTCATTTTAAGCAAAAGTGATGATACAGAATGAGGGACAGCTACTGTGAGATCATGCCCAAGCGACAGTGATTGTGCAAGATTAACTATAATGGCAGCAGCAGCAACTGCCCTTAAACTGGGTGGAAAATCTTTTGCAACAGAATCAAGTTCCATGCAGTAATAAGCTAATGGATGATAGCTGTCCCCATGTTTTTGTGCAAGTACTCATTGAGCAAATCCATTTCTTTCATGACAAAATAAAATAAAAGTTTTATCATATTCTTGTAGCCCTAAAGATGGCGCAGTAGCTAAAGCTTGTTTAAAATTATGAAATGAATTTTCCTCTTCACTATGCTGCTTTAAAAAATTTGTCAAAGGTTTTGAAATTTCTGCGTAGTTAGGAATTAACTGTTTGCAGTATCCTGTCATACATAGGAAAGACCTAAGCTGTCGCTGAGTAATCCGATGTGGGTTCTTAGATATTGTATGAATATGAGATGGTAACACTAGCCTGCTACCATGTGATATGAAATGACCAGGATAATGTACCTGATGTGACCACAACTGTAGTTTTTTCTCTAGACACTTTGTGTCCCTTTTCTGCAAGGATACTCTGATAATGCAAGGTATCCTGCTGACATTGCTGAAAGAAATTTGATGCTATTAGTAAACCATCTACGTATTGTACTAATGCTGTCCCACCAGGAAATGTCACATTCTCCAAATCCTTTTTCTGACTTTGAGAAAATAATGAAGGATATTCAGTATATCCTTGTGGCAACTGTGTAATGGTATATTGCTGTCCCTGATAAGTAAAAGCAAACAGAAAGTGACTGTCAGGTTGAACAGGTATAGAAAAGAATGCAGAACATAAATGTATGCCAAAGTATTAACCAGCTGTAGGTGGTATGCAATGCAGTATTGGTGGTGGATTTGGATCAACAGGAAAAGTAGGCCATACTCATTTATTTACAGGTGTTAAGTCTTGTACATATTTATAAGTATCCTTTCCTGCTGTTTTAACTGGAAAAAATAGGAGTGTTATAAGGGCTTTTAGCTGATATTATTACTTGCTGTATCAGAGACTGAATTATCGGTTTGATTCCCTGCTCTGCTTCAGGCTTTAGTGGATATTGTGGCACTCTAGGAAGAGGTTTAGATAGGACTAATTTTATTTTTACTGGTTCTGCTGATTTCAGTATACCTAGTTCATTTGCATGCTTTGCCTACAAGTTGGCAGGTACCTGCTGTAGTAACTCTCCATCTGTGTATGCTTCCAACAGGGTGTTCCTCACCTTCTGCTAAAACTGTCAAAACTTCCCAATCTGATTCTGTCAGGAGATTTTCAAACAGCACCTCTGGGGAACAGTAAATAGTAGAACCCAGCTTGCATAACAAATCTCTTCCTAGCAAATTTACTGGTGCAGTTGTACTCAAAAGTAAACAATGCTTTTCTTTAATCAGACCAAAAGAAATGGGGATGGGTTCCAAAACAAGATATGTAATTGTAATTTTTGTGACTCCGACTGCCTTTACTTTATGCTTTGATACTTGTATCGAACTATCTGAAGTAATTTTTAACACTGGCCTAGTGGCTCCAGTGTCCACCAGAAAAGGTGCTTTTCTTTTAATTTATTTTGATCTTAACGTAGGGTCCACTTTGATCTATTGGCAGTAGAGGGTAAAAATTTGCTTCCATGTTATTTGCTTGACCTAGTCAGTATGGAGCTTCTTGACTCCCTCCAATCTGAGGTGGTGGTCTTGGAAAAACTGCATTATTATAATTTGGTTGCCATTCAGTCCAAGTATCTTGGACTCTCTGCATTTGCCTGTGTGGAGATTCCCCTCTCCAATGTGCTGCTTCTCCACATCTGAAGCAAGATGTGTTAGATGAAGCCAGAGGAGCACTGCCAGCTCATTGTTGGCAACCAAAGTGCACCTTGTTCCCCTCAGCTAGCACTTTTGCTAAATGCTCTAGCAATTTCTCTACCCCTCCCTCTGCTTCTGCCTTGATCCCTTGTGTTTTCCAGCTGCCTGATTTGTAAAGTTAACAGCTTATCCTCAGTAACCTTTCAACATTTTTCCTGAAACTATGTACAGTGATTTTGAGCACTTAAGAAAGACTCAAAGTCTTAAAGTTTGCCAGTGTAAGAGCACTTGCTGTATTTGATTTGGTACATCCCAATAATGCTCTGAGCACATGCACTTGTTGTATAGTGTATGTCCCAATAATGCTGTAGGCACATGACCTTGTTGTATAGGGTATGTCCCTCCCAATCATGGTGTGGGCTCATGAATTTGTTGTATAGGGTACGTCTCAATCATGGTGTGGGCTCATGAATTTGTTGTATAGGGTATGTCTCAGTGATGGTGTGGGCTCATGAATTTGTTTTCATAGTTTACAGTCTACATCCCAATCATGCGGTGGGCTCATGAACTTGTTTTAACTTTATCTATAACTTTTAACTTATTTTTTCTCTTTTGCTTTCTCTCATACATTCATACATTGACAGAATGGAACATCTCTCATACCTCTTACCTTTCAATCATGAGGGTACCGCCCTCGACACAAGGTGCTTCCTTGAGTTAATTTTTCCTTTACTGTGTGTGCACATACATTTACTATTCTCATTTGCTGTGGGGTCCTCCCACTATTACTTTGCATACCTTACAAACAACTCAGTCAAACAAAAACAGTCATGCAGTGATTCTACGTTTTGCTAAAATTTTTAAAACAGAAAAAACAAGCTAACCCCTTTCTCCTTTAGAAAAAAATTTCCCTGCCAAAGCTAGTATGCTGCACATCCTGAATAACTGCACATCTGAGTCTCTGACTATTCCATACAAAGCAATGTGGAGTATGCGTAATGCAAGTGATACTTTATTCCCTAAAATATTTACCACCCAGCCCCCCCAAAAAAAATGTTTCACTACATGGAGTGTAGACTACAGTGAGATTTCAGTGCATTTTTTTACTGAGCCAGTATCATGAAGTCAGGTTTGCACGTTACTGTTTTGCTATCATTTTTAAAATGTGGAGATGAGTAGAATGTCAGGAAATTACCAAAACAGCATGTCACAAGACAACTGTACCTCAAAAATAAATGGGCACGCAAAAATAAGTTAACATAATAATGGCTTGTATACAGAAATCGGGTTTACTCAAAAGTTACTAGTAATAAAACACACTGAAATAATCAAGAATTTTCTGAAACTTGCCTGCAAAATTTAAATTGAAAGTATTTATACAAATATTTCTTTCTACTGCTGGCAAAATGATTAAATAAATACATAACTCTTACTGCAGGCAGAGGGGAAGAAATTTAGACTGGACAACCCTTCCTTTCAATTCTGAGCTGACTGTTGCAGTGACAGTTTTAACACCTTTGCAGTAGTGTTGGGGGAGGGGACTGTCAATTCATTTTGGACTACAAAAGAACACCTAGAACAAAGGTCTCTAATTTAGCTACTTCTGTGACTGCAGCTAGATAACTTCAAAGTATAGTGTAAAAGATGCTTTGAGCAAAACATAAATGAGGGTGATTAGCCAAAGAAAAGAAGCAGTCCTCTTGCAGAAGGCATACAAACTGACAATGAGTCACACATTTCCCATTATATGTCAATGGCATGGGAATTCACAGTGACTTCCTTATGTCTGGCATGAGTCATAGAAAGAAGACTTGAAATGCTTAATGGGAAAGAGAAAGGGTTGAAGCAGAAGAAGATCACGTTGCTATATCAAGCCCCATCGGGAGCCATGTTGTGGTAAACATGCTAAAAATACAAATAAAGCACTTAGAGTGAATTTGAGGTGTTAAAATAGGTCTGGAAACAAAGATAGACTGAAAAAACATATTTGTTTTAGTTCTAGGGTGGAGTTTTCCTTTAAGGTGTAGGCCATGTACAGATGTAACACACCTACCCACAATGCATGCTGTGCATGTTTGGTGTAAGAGAACGCACATCTCACTAATGTGATTAGCTGCCTCAAACATATGCAATACCCAGACCATCTCAAACAAATGTGGCTAGACTGTAGTGACCATTGGATAGGCACAGTTGATACTCAACATGCACATAACATACACATCTATGTCATACACAGAGCATTTTAACATGATACACATAAAGGATTCCCAAACCCTCTGAAAAGACACACTTCAGTATCCAAAATCTCATCCACACATTACACATAATGTACCTGAGGGGTAGAGGCCTATCCTGGGGCATTTAAACACTCTGCAACACACTACACATTCATGTTTGGGAATGCTCCTTATTGGCCTCCTTACAAACTCACGTAACAACTGGTTGTGAAATGGTGAATTTAGCCATGGTAGTACAGTTCCAGCACAGCATGATTAGTGCTGGTTTGTGAAACATTTGTAGCCTTGAGTGACCACCTGATGCTTCATGATGATGGCCTATGGTACTATACCCCATCCAGTTATTGTAACCACAGTACTACACATAGCTGTCATTGCTACACACCATAATGATGCGTGTGTACACACACATGCACCTCTAAACAGTATGCATACCAATCACCATTTGCACAACTGACACACATATGTCTTGTGATGCTATTGAGTGGCTATGTCATATGACACATATTGGTTATGTGTAGTGTTTAAATATGCAGTTGTGTTTTAGCAAGCCATGTCATGGATGAGACTGGCATGTCCACAATATGATCTACACTCACCATAAGTACCGTACATTGGGTATGTGGCCAAATGGTATTCCATCAATTATCCATGCACCACTGATGATGTTGTGTGAATACTCATCATGTATGTGCTAAAATGTGTCCACAATTATTTTCTAAAGACACAGAGGCTGTAATCAGCATTGGATACCTGACACACAGATACACATCCAGCAATGATATGTACACCTGTGAGTTATGATGCACATACATCACAGGATTATGAATACCTGCACAGCAATGTTGTGTCCATGTATGCATTGTGTTCCAGGGGGAGGGCCATCACCTAATAACAAAACACATGCATCAAAGCCATGTATACTGTTATTAACAAGGACTGACTACACTTGCACTGCATGCTGTTGAGCAACACATGTCCTGCATGCTGACATGTGTGATATGACTGTTTTGCTTGTGATACTGTACCCCACCATCACCTGCTATTGTGTATGTTCTGTGATTGCTGGTGTTGTGTGTGTCTGCTTTCGGGAGGAGTGTAGCTTTGTGTGTGTGCATGTGTGCATGTGTGTATGTGTGCATGTGGTCTGAAGTCATGTTCAGGTCTTAAAGTGTGTTTCCTGTTTTCCTCTCACAGGTGGCGAGGTGGGGCTGGTTCAGTACAGCAGGGAACCTGATGTCACTGAAACAGACAGTGATGATGAGGATAGGTGTGTTGAGGCACAGGCAGGTTTGTCAGGGTCTGTTGTTGGGCCACCAATTGACATTACACAAGTCTCCACCCCATCCATGCACACAGTCATACTGCCTGTACATCCATCATCACCATTGCCCTTAGCTGAGGGACAGTGTATGGTTGGCACTGGCTGGGAGAGTGTGGTATCTATGGCACATGTATCAGGACACAGCAGCCATAGCCAGATGTCTGGAACAGTACCACATAGGCAGATGCCCAGGGGTTCTCATCAGAGCACTGCTGGTCATGCCCCTGCCAGATGTGCCACACCTCTTTCTATCAAACGCATGTTCCAGGCTGTCATGGAGGCACAGACACGAATGAAGCGGTACACCAGACAGGGGCTAAGGGCACAGAGGGCTCATTACACCTCTGTAAATGACAGTATCCGTGACCTAGCAGGTGCCATACGTAACTACACTGAGGTCATTGATAGACGTTGGGGTGAGGCATTGGATGTCCTCCACAATGTCTTGTCCATGTGTCAGGGCAGTGCGGGATGGTTGAGATGTCAACATGAATTATTGCCAGCAACATCACCAGCTGGAGGTCACCGTGGACTTCCAGCAAGTCACAGCCGCTCCCATAGTGCCAGTACCAGCCCCAGCAATGTTGGGGGGGCTGTCCATAGACCGTCCCAGCAGACCACGTGCACATGGCTCTGGCCAGTCCCAGCAGGGACCTGGATCCAGTGGAAATATGTTAACCTCTTTGGATAGTATCCAATCTGGATTAGTACCTGATACTGTCTGTACCACCCCTGCCAGGCACAGGTTCCGTATCAATCGCCAGAGACGGTGATCTGTAAAGCCTGCCAGATACAGTCTGTAGCTGTCTCACAAATACCCATGTATGGCAGCCACATGGTGGAACTGTGTGCATGGAGACACACACACATAAACCAGAAACCTAGGGCAAACACATACTTGCACACATGACATCAACATTGCCCCTTAACAGTATTCATGGCCCTCACACACACACTCACACACACATGTTGATTATATGGCTCAGTGTAGGCCTCTGGCAAACCAACAACACACCCTGTGCATATGATAAATCCTGTGCCACCTCCTGTCATCTGTAACATTGATACAGGAACAGGCTAACATGGTGCTAATGCACAGGGTGACTTTAATAAAGTATAGCAATGGTTGGATGTGTAGCATGTTGTCAGCAGTAAAGTGTAATGATATCCTTGAAGGTGTAGCTGAGCAGGCATGATGCATTAAAGCTGTAATTAGCAATGTTGTATTGTTTTCACCAGTGTTTATTCCAATTGTGTTTTGTTTGCCGATGTGCCACTTGGCTGATGTGTGTAGCTGTGTCAGCATGCGTTATACAGTGGACAGTAAGTGTGGGGTGTGTGCAACACACGTTTGCAGGTGTCTATTTGTGAACATGGTGGAGGTGCACTGTCTGCATGTACATGCATATTGGACACATGGGCAGGGTGACATGCCCTGTATTGGCCAGTGTTAACACTCCATTGTTTCGATTGGTGGCCAGTATGCATTGTACTACACACATTTTCGAACTTCAGTACGCATGTGTGTGTATGACATGGGTTGACACTGTGCTGTGGGTGATGCTGTTGTTGCTATCTGTCATTGGTTTGCATTACTAAGGTTAGCACTGTCCTAGCTGCATAATCCTTTAGTAATGCACACTGTTCGCCTACAGGGTTGCATGGACCGTGCTATCACAAACACAAGAAATTCTCACTTATACAGTAAAAGTGCATTAGTCTCATGGACCCCTGCCATAAACTAAATATATAATAGGTTCATAGGTTCATACTAGGCTATCTGCCCTAGGGCATTTATAAGCCTAGCCAGAGTGTGTTTGGCTTTCGCCACCCATTTTTAATTAATTTTGCTATGCCCTTTTTCGAGGTTAGTATACTATGCCTCTGTATAACAGTGACACAGAAGTGATACCTGGGGTAAACCTACGATCTCCCATCCACTCATCAAGATTCCTCTTGAAGAGAGTCAATGAGGGACTCTGCCTACCCTGGACTGGGATTTTATTACAGAGTGAAGGGAGCCTCTGGGTTATGAATCTGTCCCTCCAGCATGTCCTATTTATTTCAGTGCTGAGGTTCAAGTCTCTTGAGCGCATAGCTCGATGGGATTTGAATTTTCTGAGGTGCAGCATGTCCATTAATTCCGGGTTGGATATGGCTTTATACGTCAGGCACAGATCGCCTCTGAGCAGGCAGTATGCCACTGAGTAGAGCTGGAGTTTCTTTAACTGGGCAGCATATGGCATCTGTTTGAGCCCTTTGATCCTCTTGATGAGGTACTTTTGGGGTCTTTCCAGTTGCTGCAGGTGTCTGGTAAGGTACATCCCAAAAGGGGCATTGTACTCAATTATGGGCCTGATGAGGGATGAGTAAAGAGGCACGATGACCTCCCCTGATCTAGATGTGAATCCCTTCATGATTAGGTGGGCTATATAAAATGTTTTTCTAACCACTTTGGCCACGTGGTTGTCAAATGAGAGATTGCTATCAACTTGGGTCCCCAGGTCCCTAATTACTTCTTCTGTACTTAATGGATTACCACCTATGTGGTAATTTATGGTGCACTTTGTTTTTGCCAAAGGGGATGACTATACACTTTTTGGTGTTTAGCTTGAGGCCATGGCTCTGGCACCAGTTGTCTGTTTCTATGAGGCCCTTTTGGAGGATGCTTGTGTCGGCTGGAGAGTCAATTATGGCGCCCAGTTTGCAGTCATCTGCGAACTTGGTCAGCCACAGTCCTTCCGTGTTGGCCTGTACCTCCGAGAAATATATACCGAACAAGAGAGGTCCCAGGACTGAGCCTTGTGGGACGCCACTTGTAACTGGTTTGGAGTCTGACATGGCTCCAGCAATTATAACCATGTGGGTTCTGTCCTTGAGCCAGTTTGCAACCCATCTCGTGACATAGGGGTTTATATTTAAGCTGGTGAGCTTATCTATAATGCCCGAGTGGGGTATTGTATTGAAGGCTTTGCGAGGTCCAGGTAGGCTGTGTGGACCACCTTCCCCTCATCAATGGCCTTGGTGACTGTTTCAAAGAAATTGACCAGGTTTAAGAGGCAGGATCTGCCCTTAACAAAGCCAAACTGGGTAGGATCCAGTGTCTGTAGGTCCTCAATATCTTTATTTATGAGGTCCATGATGATCCTTTCCATAGCTTTGCAGACCAAGCTAGTCAGGCTTATGGGGCGATAGTTTCCAGGATCCGTTGAGGCACCACCTTTGTGGAGAGGGACCACTGTTGCTGTACGTCACTCTTTGGGTACATATCCTGTATTAAGGCTGAGATTGAACAGTAGTTTTATGTTTGGGTTTAGCTCTTCTTAGAGTTCATGTAGGATGCAGCCCGGGACACCGTCTGGTCCCATTGATGCTGTGTTTTTTGCTTTGGAGAGGGCGGCTCTTACCTGAGCATCTGAGATGTCAGGGAGGCAGCACTCTGCTGGGATAGATATTTGCCCTTTTGGTGGGGGGGAGAAGTTTGCGCTGAACCTGTCAGCTAGGATGTTGGCAATGTCTGTGGGTTCGGTGTATTTTTTGTCATTTTGGACTAATTCTGAGCATATCTGAGAATTCCCACCCAGGTTCCTAACATAACTAAAGAAAGCCTTGTGATTATCATTAGTGTCCTGTGCAATTTTTCTCTCGAAGCTGGTCTTAGACGATTTTATGAGTGCCCGTAGTTTTTTGCTAATACTGATCAGAGATGCGTTCCCATTTTGGGATTTTGCTCTATCATGTAGTAGCTTCCTCCTTCTATTGTATAGTTTGTTTATGGCTGGGGTCCACCAGACAGGACGTCTGCCTTTGGAGGATTGGGTCTTGGTTTTATTTGGGATTCCATGATCCATGCATTCCTGAAGGTGTTCACAGAATGCATTTATAAAGGATTCTGCGGTCTGGGCCATATTTTCTACAGGCCCGGGGGCTTTGAAGGATTCCACCTCAGTTTTGAGGAGTGGGAAATTTGCTTTAGAAAAGTTTTTCACTGCAGTTTTCTGGGCAGGGGGTGGGGTCGGGATGTGAATATCCAGTGAGATTAGTTTATGGTCTGATCTTACCAGTGAGGGATACACTTCTGGTCTGGAGCATAGAGTCCCCATGTTGGTGATGATCAGGTCCAGTATGTTTTTCCCTCTAGTGGGAGTGGTAACAAGTTGTTCCATAGCATTTGAGTTTATAAATTCTATGAACCTTTGGGCTAGAGTGTTGGAGCTAGAGTAATGCTCCCAGTCTATGTTTGGGTAGTTGAAGTCTCCCAATATAATGGTGTTTGGAGAGACCTTCATATTTTCCAGTGTTCTCAGGAAGGCTGAGTGGGGTTCCTGGGTTTGGGAGGGTGGTCTGTAGCAGGCTATAAACTGGAAGGCAGTTTTACCCACTGTTAGTTGCACATGGATAGTCTCTGATGCTTCATGCTGTGCCACCAACCTGGAGGTGTGGGTATCTTTGATGAATATTGATACCCCCCCTCCTTTTGTGGTTCGGTCCAAGTTTTGGGGCCGAAAAGCATGGTATGTGGTATAACCTGGTAGTGCTGGGGTGCTCTCGGGAGCCTTGAACCAGGTTTCTGTTACTGCACAGTTATCGATGTTCTCCATGCTAAGGAGAGTTTTGAGTGCATGCATCTTGAGGTTTAGACTTCTGGCATTCAGTAGCATTACTCTTAGTTTCTTATCCTTTGTGATACCTATGGAGGTGGGTTTGTCTTTTGAGCCTTGCCTAAAAATGGCACTATGGGGGTAGCAAGAGCCTTTGCCAATATCCAAAAGCCCAGGGGTGACAGGTGCAAGCCGCCCCTAGCGAAGCATCGTGGCTTGTCGAGCATGTCATCCCAGGCTGACAGGCATTGCATCCCCTTTGAATGACACCAATACTTAAGCCAATTGTTGAAATTGATCATCTTGTCTTCATATTGTGGCATCATTCTTGGTGAGGGTAAGATGCTACTCAAGATCAGGGTCATACTGGCCTGGGCTACATGCTCAGGGAGCTCCTCTATGTCTCTCTTCATGTAGTCTCAGGTCATTCACACCAGCATGGACAATGACTGAGTCATATTTGTACTTGCCTTGGAGTGACCTGAGTGCTTGTGTTATGTGGCGGATCCTAGCGCCCGACAGGCAGCTCACCGTGACCTTCTCCTTGTTCAGCCTGGTGAGCGGGACGTCAGTGTGCCTGACGATGGAGTCACTTATTACAAGTGTATCAGGTGTGTTGTTTAGCCTTAAGAGCTGTGACTGTTTGGCATACTGGCTTTGTGAGCTATGTGTTGCATGTGTTTTGTTTTGGGGTAGCGGTTGCTTGGGTGTCTGCTTTGGAGGTCTCTGCTGCTTAGGCAGATTTTTATTTAGAGCCTCCGAGTATGTTTTTGTGTGTTTATGTGTTTGGTTTGCTGTCGTGGTAGGTCTATGTGAGACTGGAATTGTAGAGAGTGTGGTTTCCTTCTCCTCCTGACTGGTTACACCAGTACTGAGTTGAGAGAGCTTAGCCTCCAGTTTGGCTATATGGTTGCATCTCTCACATGTGTTGGAATTTGTTGGGAGGAGGAGAGGGTTGTTTGTGTACATGAGGCAGTTGTAACATTGCCTCAAGATTCCCAGATTCACCAGCTGGACCAGAGAGGAAATTGAGAACTGACCTTTGGAAATGCTAGAATAGTATTGGGAATTCCTTTATAACTGAAAAAAGGGCCAATGGGGAACATGGTACTCAAGGGGAGTTTGTGAGGGTGTAGTGCTTTTAATTTTTTAGTGCTGACTTATATAATTGCTTTAGTGAGCAAATGCCAGGTAACTTAAATGCAATGTGTTACAAGTAACTTAAATGCAAAAACGACAAACAGTAACTTTCTTTCAAGTGAAACAAGGAAATAAGTACAGTAAGCAATGCAGATATCACTAGGGATCCACAGAAGCGCTGAAAAGCTGTGTTTTAGGTGGAATTAGCGTTTCAGGGAAATAACAAGCATGCAAACAAAGCTAGATTCAGCAGGCCTGGATCTAGTCTATGCTACAGCAAACAAGGTGTACCAATTTCAGTAAGAAACAGTTCAAATATGCAGGCACTATAAGCCTCTAACCACAAATTCCCAGCTCAGAAGGGCAGAGTCCAGCATCTCCTCCCACAAGAGTGCAGACCACGAACCTTCTTAATGTAAAATAACTAGCCTGAAGCCCAAGTGCTGAAACCAGAACTAATACACTTTTAGAATAACAGACACTGAGCCCTCAATCAGCAGTTACCAACGTAGAAGGATGTAAGCTACCTGTCCTGCCATCACAGTGCAGGCCACAAACCTTCCTAATGTAAAACAACTGGTCTGAAGCCCAAGTGCTTAATCCAAAAGACTTAGAATGATAGCTACACTACAGCAAACAAGGTGTACCAATTTCAGTAAGAAGCAGTTCAAATATGCAGGCACTATAAGCCTTTAACCAGAAATTCCCAGCTCAGAAGGGTAGAGTCCAGCCTCTCCTCCCACAAGAGTGCAGACCACAAACCCTCTTAATGTAAAATAACTGGCCTGAAGCCCAAGTGCTTAAACCGGAATTAATACACTTTTAGAATAACAGACACTGAGCCCTCAATCAGCAGTTCCCAACTTAAAAGGATGTAAGCTACCTGTTCTGCCACTACAGTGCAGACCACAAACCTTCTTAATGTAAAACAACTGGTCTGAAGCCCAAGTGCTTAAACTAAAAGGCTTAGAAGGAGTTACACCAAGCAGTAATAAATACAACTGAGTACTTTTAAGATGACGCAAAAGCAAAATAAAGTAGGAAGAAACACAAATACAGTAAAAGCAGATATATATATATTTTTTTCATGGAAAGAGAGAGAGGAGTAGCAGAAACTAAGCTGATTGGCCTTCTCAAACGTTCTCCCTGTACTGGGTAGAATGAGGTAATGACACCAGACTGGGAGGAGGGTCCCAGATCAAATTTACACTAGGGGAGGGCAACTGCAAAGCCACCAACTATAAAAGCACTATACCAACAGTGAGGGAGGGTGGGAAACAACTGCAGAAATGTTTCTCACAGCTGAAAAGCAGCAGTGAGCCTTTAAATGAAAATTTTAAACAGCTAAAGGAGCCTCTAGAAAAAAGAGTTTAACTGCAACAAGTTATCAGAAACAAACAACCCAACATATGCTTAATAAAAGTGGACAATTTCCAGTTAATACCTCACACACAGTGAAACTAGCTAGAAAAATGCACAGTACACAAATTGCTATAAATAACAAAGAAATAAAGAACAAAATAAACAAAAAACAGGATACTTAATGTTATATATTATAGCTCCGAGTTTGCTGAGTGTCCTTCCTTCGATTAGCTGAGTGTAAAATGGCAGAACACTCACAACTGAGTTTCTAAGGTAACAGAAAGTTGAAACCTGAGACAGCTTTTAAGAAAGAAATCTCAAAAGAACCAATGAGGTGCTTAGTCTAAGCTGTAGTCCAGGCGACCTCAGTCAGCCAATGACCTCAAACAATTCTCTCTCACTGAAATGCCTGATGGCTTTGGCTAAACCAAGATGTCCTTGAATATGTGCTCAGACACACAGCCTCCACAAACACTATGCCCAAATACAAGCCTGAATATGGAAATGCTACAAATATACCCACTACTTAGAAACAAACTGCAGAAATGTTTCTCACAACTGAAAAGCAGCAGTGAGCCTTTAAATGAAAGTTTTAAACAGCTAAAGGAGCCTCTAGAAAAAAAGAGTTTAACTGCAACAAGTTATCAGAAACAAACAACCCAACATATGCTTAATAAAAGTGGACAATTTCCAGTTAATACCTCACACACAGTGAAACTAGCTAGAAAAATGCACAGTACACAAATTGCTATAAATAACAAAGAAATAAAGAACAAAATAAACAAAAAACAGGATACTTAATGTTATATATTATAGCTCCGAGTTTGCTGAGTGTCCTTCCTTCGATTAGCTGAGTGTAAAAATGAAGGTGTGAAGTTGTACCAAAAAAGAGTTACATACCAAGAAGGGATAACCTCTTTGGTCAGTATCATTGGGAAAATACAAGCCCTCATTAAACATACAAGGCAAGCTTCAAAATACAAAATGTCAAGGATTCCAAAGACAACACTAAAGCTTTCTTTAGTGTTGTTTATAATCTACAGGGGAAATCTCAGATTGGGTCACAGTTAATGTAAATGGTCACAAAGTACACTTATCTAACTGACATTACCAATTTCTTGTCAGACAGTTTGAATGCGGATTTCACCACCTTGTCATTACACAAGGGACACATTTCCAGACCTGAAGAATGTAAAACCTGATGATTCACAGACACTCTAGTTAAAACATCTCTTTACCAAAGTCCAAACCACAGTGGCAATGGTACTGGACAGTGTCCCTGGCTGTGTCATACAAAAGCTGACATATGAAGTCACCATTCACCTAAACACTCTGTCCAGATGCAGCCTCTATACAGGTTACATACTTGTGGAATGACGCACGATAATGGTGTTCACAGTCCACAAGGGTTGAGCTACAATGTCTTCTTCTTCTTCTCCTTTTGGATTCTCTCATTAGGGGTCGGCACAGTAGATCATCTGTTTCCATTTCTTCCTGCCCTCTGCATCTTGCACTGTCACACCATCCACCTGCATGTCCTCTCTCATCGCAGCCATAAACCTCATCTTAGCCATTCCTCTTTTCCTGTTACCTGGCGGCTTCATCCATAGCATCTATTTCACAATATACTCTGCATCCCTCCTCAGCACATGCACAAACCAACTTAATCCTGCCTACCTATCTGGCTTGGTCTACTAACCTTCAAACCTGGGCTGACCCTCTAATATACTTATTCCTAATCCTGTCCACCCTCGTCACACCCAGTGCAAATCTTATTCTTCTTTCGGCTTTTCCCGGTTAGGGGTCGCTACAGTTGATCACTGTCCGCTCATGATTGGCAGTGGAGTTTTACAGTGTCGAGTTGCCAGCCCAGCGCCTGACCTTCCACAGAATGCAAACACACGCACACACTCACACCTAGGGCCAATTTTAGTGTGTCCAATCCATGTACAGCATGTCTTTGGGATATGAGAGGAAGCCAGAGCACCCAGAGCAAACCCACACAACCACAGGGAGGACATACAGACTCCGCACAGAAGGCACCTCAGCTGGGGATCAAACCGGAGAACCTCTTGCTGTGAGGCAGCAATGCTAACCGCTGCACCACCGTGGCCGTCCCTGTCACACCCAGTGCAAATGTTAACATAACCCCTACCTAACTACATTATAATATTACAGCAGTACGCATTTACACGACACGCTATACACATTACTGGGATTTCACCTTTCCACAGGTATATTTGTAGGATGATGACATCATCAGACTTGACAAAGATGAGTATACCACTTTTAAGGGGTGTGAGTAGTCTCCAATAAGGTTGCTCCTCCCAGGGAGACACACACACACAGTTGGCAAGTGCAGGAATCAAACCCCTACCTAACTACATTATGATACGACAGCAGTACGCATTTACACAATGCACTATACACATTACTGGGATTTCACCTTTCCACAGGTATATTTGTAGGATGGTGACATCATCAGACTTGACAAAGATGAGTATACCACTTTTAAGGGGTGTGAGCAGTCTCCAAAAAGGTTGCTCCTCCCAGGGGAGACACACATACTCACACACACACAGTTAGCAAGTGCAGGAATCAAACCCCTACCTAACTACATTATGATATTACAGCAGTACGCATTTACACGACGCGTTATACACATTACTGGGATTTCACCTTTCCACAGGTATATTTATAGGATGGTGACATCATCAGACTTGACAAAGATGAGTAAACCACTTTTAAGGGGTGTGAGTAGTCTCCAAAAAGGTTGCTCCTCCCAGTGAGACACACACACTCACACAGTTGGCAAGTGTAATAATCAGACCCCTACCTAACTACATTATGATACTACAGCAGTACGCATTTACACGACCCGCTATACACATTACTGGGATTTCACCTTTCCACAGGTATATTTGTAGGATGGTGACATCATCAGACTTGACAACGATGAGTGTACCACTTTTAAGGGGTGTGAGTATTCTCCAAAAAGGTTGCTCCACCCCAGGGAGAGACACACATACAGTTGGCAAGTGCAGGAATCAAACCCCTACCTAACTACATTATGATACTACAGCAGTACATATTTACACGACACTATACACATTACTGGGATTTCACTTTTCCACAGGTATATTTGTAGGATGGTGACATCATCAGACTTGAAAAAAGATGAATATACCACTTTTAAGGGGTGTGAGTAGTCTCCAAAAAGGTTGCTCTCTCCCCAGGGAGAGACAGACACACACACACACACACACACACACACACACACACACACACACACACACACACACACACACAGTTGGCAAGTGCAGGGTTCGTAATCCAAACTAAGTACGTCTTTACACTTCAGCAAGCAATATGGAGTTACAGTGTGCAATACAGACATTACTTGCTGACAGTTTGCCCAAAGGTTTATTTCACATTTGCTAACCTCAGCAGGCTTATCATACTAGGTGTATTGTATGCATAGGCCATGACCATATCATATATGGGTTGATGCACCACATGCTGGCACACACAGGGTAAACCGGTGGCTAAGCTCTGTCAACCCACTACTGGACAATACAGTCAAGAGGAGTAGGGTCATACAACCACAACACCAACAGTCTCACATAGACCTACAATATAAGCACCAGCAAAACACACACATAAATACACATTACCATACTCGGAGAATACAAATATTAATCTGAAAAAGAGTGTGTGTCCTCCTAAGCAGACAAGCAAGCAACATGCACCTCCAAGCACACGCCAGAAAACACATAATACACCAAAGCAGTGTGCCTCACAACAGGCCCTAAGGCAAAACAACATACCCAACACACTAGTAATAGGTGACTCCATAGTCAGGCACACACATGTTCCACTCACTCGGCTGGACAACAGGAAGGTTACTGTCAAGTGCTATGATCCGCCACATAACACAAGCACTTACATAACTCCAGAACAGGTACATATATGACGTGTTCTTTGTACATGTGAATGATCTGAGACATACCTCCCAGGACAACATGACAAGAGATATCTATACTAGCTCTATGATCATGTAGCCCAGGCTGGTATGACCCTGACTTTGAGTAGCATCTTACCTTCACCTACATGATACTGCAATATAACAGAAAGATGATAAACTTCAACAATTGGCTGAGCCTCTGGTGTCATTCAAAGGGGATCCAGTCTCTGTCTGCTTGTGATGACATGATAGATAAGCCTCGTTGCTTCACTACAGATGGTTTGCACCTGTCGCCCCTATGCTTCTGAATACCGGCCAAGGCTCTTGCTGTCCTCATATTACCTTTTTTAGGCAAGGCTCAAAGGTTCATAGGCTCATAGTTTCATAGGTAGGTACTAGGCTATCGGCCCTGGGGCCTATACAAGCCCAGCTAAAAATGTACCCTGGCTTTTACCATCCAAGAAACTTATTTTCCTGTGCCACTGTCGAGCAGAGACACAGACGTGATCCCTGGGGTGAATTTCCTATTTCCCATCCAATCATCAAGATTTTTCTTGAAGAGTGCTAATGAGGAGCTTTGTTTGATATAGATAGGTAGTTTATTTTGGAGTATGGGAAGTCTCTGGGACAGGAATCTATCCCTCCGGCATGTTCTGTTTATTGTGGTGACAAGATTTAGGTCCCTAGAGTGTGTAGCTCGGAGGGATTGGGATTTCTTTAAGTGGAGCATGTCCAACAGCTCTGGGTTTGACATAGCTTTGTATGTTAGACAGAGATCACCTCTGAGTAGGCGATATGCGACAGAGTAAAGCTGGAGTTTTTTGAGATGGTCTGTGTAGGGCATGTGTTTAAGGCCGGTAATCCTCTTTGTGAGGTATTTCTGCGACCTTTCCAGTTGTTGTAGATGTCTTGTGAGGTACATACCAAAAGGGACGTTGTACTCTATAATGGATCTAATGAGTGATGAGTAGAGGGGAACAATAACCTCTTTTTTTCTGAATGAGAAACCTTTTGTGATGAGGTGTGCCACGTAGAAGGATTTCCTGATGACTGTGGCAATGTGATTATCAAAGCAGAGACTACTGTCCACCTGTGTCCCAAGGTCTCTTATCACACTTTCGGTGTTAATTATACTACCACCTATGTTGTAGTTCATGGGTACAGAGTTTTTACCAAAGGGGATGACAATGCACTTTTTGGCATTGAGCTTGAGGCCATGGCTTTGACACCAGGCATCTGTCTCAGTGAGGCCCTTTTGTAGGATGTCCACATCGTTAGTAGTTTCGATTATGGCTCCTAGTTTGCAGTCATCTGCAAACTTCATTAGCCAAAGACCTTCTGTGTTAGCCTGTACTTCAGGGAAGTAGATACCAAACAGGACAGGACCCAGGACTGAACCCTGTGGTACTCCACTTGTCACTGGTCTGAAGTCGGATTTGGAGTCTGCTACTTTCACATTGTGAGTTCCATCAGTGAGCCATTTGGCAACCCATCTTGTGACATAGGGATTTATACCTAGTTTAGTGAGTTTATCTATAATTCCAGAGTGGGGGATGGTGTTGAAAGCCTTGGCAAGATCTAGATAGGCTGTGTAAACCACCTTACCCTTGTCTACAGCTTTGGTGACTGTTTCAAAGAAGTCTATCAGGTTTAGGAGACATGATCTGCCTTTTACAAACCCAAATTGGTTGGGGTCCAGAGTTTAGAGATTACCAATGTCTTTGTTTATAAGTTCCATGATGATACGTTCCATGGGCTTGCAGACCAGGCTCATCAGGCTAATGGGGCGCTAGTTCCCGGGGTCCGTGGTGGCTCCCCCCTTGTGTAGTGCTGTGCGCCATTCAGCAAGCACAAAGCCTGAGGTGAGGCTATGATTGAACATGGTACTTAGGTGTGGTGCCAGTTCATTCTGTAGTTCGTGTAGAACATAGCCTGAGATGTTGTCTGGTCCCATGGATGCTGTGTTCCTGGATTTGGAGAGTGTGGTTTTTACCTGTGCAGCCATGATTACAGGAACTTTGCATTCTTCCGGTATAGAGATGGGCTCTTTAATGGGTGAGAGGGGGGTAAAGTTAGCACTGAACCTATCTGCCAGGATGTTGGCAATATCAGTTGGATCTGTATATTTAGTGCCATTGTGCTGTAACTCAGAGCAGATCTGACTGTTGCCATTGAGATTCTTGACATAGCTATAGAATGCTTTGTGGTTGTCTTTAGAATCAGTGGCAATTTTGTTTTCGTAACTAGCTTTGGAGGATTTTATCAGGGATCACTGCTTCTTACTAAGGTTGACCAGGGAGCTCCTTCATACCTCTCAACCTGGAAACATTAAAAATCTGGACAAAGCACATGAAAAATAGGTACAAATCTGTACGCTGATTAACATAAAATTTGCATACATAATTATGCAACTCCACCCACCCCACATGGAATTGTAGGATACCAACTTTCAAATGCAAAGTTTCGAGGTGCTCTGCTTGACATGGATAGGAAGCTTATTCCAGAGTATGGACAGTCTCTGGGTGATGAACCTGTCCCTCCAGCATGTCCTGTTGTAAACAAAGAAAGTGCCTTTGCATTAAAGCAGAAGCAAGATTGAAAGATTGGTGGCTGCAATAGATCAGTCTGGACAAAGTCTAAAATAAGTGGGACAAAGGCATAAAAATATGGAAAGATTTTAAAACATTCACTGGAACAGGATATTATTAGCATGAAATTTCTGAAGGAGTTTTAATCTGAAACTCAAAACATCAGTGATGCCACAATGATTTGCCAGCAAAATAAATGTTGGGGAACAGAGCCACTCAAAAAAATGGCTGGCAATGCTAATCATGTGAGTTTTAATGTGCACTGCTTCCAAGTGTGTCATTAAATACTTTGCAAGACTGCTTGCTTAACAGCCATCACCCAGACATCTGTGTTTTGATTTAACAATGTACTGCAAACTGTATCACTATTAGGTGCAACAACAATCCTGCAATTAAAACATTTTTAATTCTGGATTATTAAATCTGTCAATTCCATCACAGTTCCATTGCTGAAGCAAGCAAGAGAAAGGACATCCCCCTCTGGTTTCTTTCACTTTTGTGAAGCAGTCTTTAAATGCAAAGCTCAATTTAAATGCATTTTAATACCATATCTCACGCTGATATATGTTTCTATTGTTAATATGCACTCTAAATCATAATCTTTTGATTAATGACTGACAGCTGAATAACTTTGATCATGGTTTTGTCAAAGGAAACTGCTAATTACCATCTTAACATATCTGTTATACTAAACACCCTGTGGGATGTTTAATCCATACTACACTAATGTATGATGCTACACGCACAGGACATAATGGAGAACACTAGATCAAAAGCTGTTCAAAACTAAAGCAAAAGTTGTGTGCAAGAATGAAGATGCTAGTATTTACTGGCCAAGTCACTACCAACACCTGTGAGAAGCTTTTAGTGAACATCAGCATGCATTTTACATAAAAGTAAAAAAAAAAAGTATGTCATCACAGCCTGAACCTCAGTTATTTACCAAAGAACCAAAAGTTCCTGAAGGGACAGTACAAAAATAGGTGACATAATCAGACGTTATTCTCATGTTACCCAAGTTAACAGTTTAGAAAATAATGTGTGATGCAAAACCCTCCATGTTCTAATGCCAAAGACCACTTTTCACTGGTTTACCATAAAAATAAAAACAATTCGGGGGGGGGGGGGCAACATGTACAAAAAAAATAAATAAAAGTTGTCCTGCAGAAATGCAATTCCTTAAAAATGTTTATATTAGCTTTTCAAGTGGAGGATGGCTTAGCATCCATGACTGACTTTTTTAAATGTGTTTGTTCGGGCTTTATCTGACGACTGATGTGAATTTTGCAAACTACTGTTTAAATACGTTACATCAACAGCGTGCAACTGTTAAGCAATACTAATACGGTACAGAGCTGCTTTAAATAGATTTCTCTCACACACATCAGACAGTTCTGCTTAAATAGAGATTTCTGTAAAACGGAATGGCGCTTTCCATTTTACAGTGTGTGTGTGTGTGTAAGTGAAATTTCTATTTAAAGCAGTTTCGTTTAACTTGCAAAGCAGCTCTGTTCCGTTTTACAGAGTGTGTGTAAGTGAAATCTCTATTTAAAGCAGCTCCGTTTAAACAAAGCATCACACATACTGTAAAACGGAACAGAACTGCTTTGCTTAAAACTGCTTGCTTCACACACATGGAGCTGCTTTAAATGAAGATTGGTTAAATAGAAATTTCTGTTGCACGGACCTGCTAGCTTCACAGTACACACACACACACACACACACACACACACACACACACACACACACACACACACACACACAGATACAGACACACACACACAGACACACACACACAGTTGCTGTTGCTTTAAAATAGAGATTTCAACACACGGTCACACACACAGCTGCTTACTTGCTTATATATTTCTGTAGGCCGGACCCATTAGCCTCACACATGGAGTTACTTTAAAATAGAGATTTCAACACACAGCTGCTTACTTGCTTATACAGAGCTTTCTGAAATCGCATGTATGCACTGAACAAACAGTAACTTCTCCGGCACTAGATTTCTCAAACTGACTCAGTACATGGCGTCCGCTCCATGTACTGTGTCAGTCTGGACGCCGGACACACACAAACACCCCTAAATCGCAATGCACTGATGAAACACTCTCTGTTTAAAACTTTTAGATTTCTGCTGTGCTAAAATACACATTCATTTTTTTCTTACCTGACCAGCAGAATGTAGTCAGATTAGTGGGCAATGCAATCGCCGCTATATTCCCTTCCCTCTAAAACAGTTTAAAACAACACTCCAACGAAGCTGGTGTCATTCACGCATGCACACCCCCTGTAGGCTGACGATGTGTGGTGACGTCACATACATTTAAAGTTATAGTACAAAAAAAAAAAAGTAAATAAATAAAAAATAAAAACAAAAAAAAAATCGGGAATTAAAGGGGCCACTCGGGAATTTGTGGCACCCCATTCTTTTGTCCTCAAAACCGGTAAATACCCAGGAATTCAGTATGGTTTTGAGGTCTGAGCTCCTTCACTCATGGGATTTTACTCTCTTTTGCAACAGTTTCTTCCTTCTGTTGTACAGTTTGTTTATGGGAGGGGACCACCAGATTGGCTTCCTTTTTTTTGGAGGATAGCGTCTTGGTACTGTTTGGGATAGCATGATCCATGCACTCATGTAAGTGCTTATAAAGTGCAATTGTGTAGGATTCAGTAGTCATAACTGTATTGTCCATCTGCATGGGTGTCATGAAGTTCACCACTTCTGTTTTAAGAAGTATGAAGTTGGCTTTGGAGAATTTTTTTAACATGGTTTCCTTAATGGGGGGTGGGGGCAGAATGTGGATATGTAGGGTAATTAGCTTATGGTCGGATCGGACCAATGAGGTGTTGACTTCAGGTGTGGAACACTGGTCACTCAGGACAAACCAAACCCCGCAACCAACACAAATAACCACAAAGTGAGCTAAATGCTACTCACTGCCAGAAGTCTCAGCCTCCAAATGCACACACTCAAGGCACTTCTCAGTATGGAGAATATTGATATCTGTGCAGTAACAGAAACCTAGTTCAAGGCTCCAGAGAGCACTCAAGCACTACCAGGATGCTACTCATTCCATGTACAAAAAAAATAAATAAAAGTTGTCCTGCAGAAATGCAATTCCTTAAAAATGTTTATATTAGCTTTTCAAGTGGAGGATGGCTTAGCATCCATGACTGACTTTTTTAAATGTGTTTGTTCGGGCTTTATCTGACGACTGATGTGAATTTTGCAAACTACTGTTTAAATACGTTACATCAACAGCGTGCAACTGTTAAGCAATACTAATACGGTACAGAGCTGCTTTAAATAGATTTCTCTCACACACACATCAGACAGTTCTGCTTAAATAGAGATTTCTGTAAAACGGAATGGCGCTTTCCATTTTACAGTGTGTGTGTGTGTAAGTGAAATTTCTATTTAAAGCAGTTTCGTTTAACTTGCAAAGCAGCTCTGTTCCGTTTTACAGAGTGTGTGTAAGTGAAATCTCTATTTAAAGCAGCTCCGTTTAAACAAAGCATCACACATACTGTAAAACGGAACAGAACTGCTTTGCTTAAAACTGCTTGCTTCACACACATGGAGCTGCTTTAAATGAAGATTGGTTAAATAGAAATTTCTGTTGCACGGACCTGCTAGCTTCACAGTACACACACACACACACACACACACACACACACACACACACAGACACAGACACAGATACAGACACACACACAGACACACACACACACACACACACACAGTTGCTGTTGCTTTAAAATAGAGATTTCAACACACGGTCACACACACAGCTGCTTACTTGCTTATATATTTCTGTAGGCCGGACCCATTAGCCTCACACATGGAGTTACTTTAAAATAGAGATTTCAACACACAGCTGCTTACTTGCTTATACAGAGCTTTCTGAAATCGCATGTATGCACTGAACAAACAGTAACTTCTCCGGCACTAGATTTCTCAAACTGACTCAGTACATGGCGTCCGCTCCATGTACTGTGTCAGTCTGGACGCCGGACACACACAAACACCCCTAAATCGCAATGCACTGATGAAACACTCTCTGTTTAAAACTTTTAGATTTCTGCTGTGCTAAAATACACATTCATTTTTTTCTTACCTGACCAGCAGAATGTAGTCAGATTAGTGGGCAATGCAATCGCCGCTATATTCCCTTCCCTCTAAAACAGTTTAAAACAACACTCCAACGAAGCTGGTGTCATTCACGCATGCACACCCCCTGTAGGCTGACGATGTGTGGTGACGTCACATACATTTAAAGTTATAGTACAAAAAAAAAAAGTAAATAAATGAAAAATAAAAACAAAAAAAAAATCGGGAATTAAAGGGGCCACTCGGGAATTTGTGGCACCCCATTCTTTTGTCCTCAAAACCGGTAAATACCCAGGAATTCAGTATGGTTTTGAGGTCTGAGCTCCTTCACTCATGGGATTTTACTCTCTTTTGCAACAGTTTCTTCCTTCTGTTGTACAGTTTGTTTATGGGAGGGGACCACCAGATTGGCTTCCTTTTTTTGGAGGATAGCGTCTTGGTACTGTTTGGGATAGCACGATCCATGCACTCATGTAAGTGCTTATAAAGTGCAATTGTGTAGGATTCAGTAGTCATAACTGTATTGTCCATCTGCATGGGTGTCATGAAGTTCACCACTTCTGTTTTAAGAAGTATGAAGTTGGCTTTGGAGAATTTTTTTAACATGGTTTCCTTAATGGGGGGTGGGGGCAGAATGTGGATATGTAGGGTAATTAGCTTATGGTCGGATCGGACCAATGAGGTGTTGACTTCAGGTGTGGAACACTGGTCACTCAGGACAAACCAAACCCCGCAACCAACACAAATAACCACAAAGTGAGCTAAATGCTACTCACTGCCAGAAGTCTCAGCCTCCAAATGCACACACTCAAGGCACTTCTCAGTATGGAGAATATTGATATCTGTGCAGTAACAGAAACCTAGTTCAAGGCTCCAGAGAGCACTCAAGCACTACCAGGATGCTACTCATTCCATACCTTCCAGCATCAGAACCTGGATCATAGCACATAGGGTGGGGATGTATCCATATTCATCAAGGATACCTACACCTCTCTCTACATCCTCTCTACAGGATATGTACCCATAGAATGTTGCACAGCAATGTTCTTCCCACTCCACAGCAGTAGGGCCACAAAAGACCCTTAGCATTCCCGCTCTATGAGCCTGACAAGTCTGATCTGCAAGGCAATGGAGCCAATCATAATGGAAGTCAACAATAAAGACATTGGGAACATTCACACAGTTGAGCACACCCAGTTTGGCTTCGTCAAATGCAGATCATGCCTCCTGAACTGAGTGGATTTCTTTGAGACATTTACCCAGGCTACAGATGATTGAAAGGAGCTCCACACAGCCTACCTATACCTCGCTAAGGTCTTTGACACCATTCCCCAGTCAGGTATCATAGATGAACTCACCAACCTGGGCATAAATCCATACATCACAAGATGGATTGCAAACTGGCTCACAGATAGATCCCACAAATTAAGAGTTGCTGGCTACATGTCAGACTCTAAACCGGTAACAACTGGTGTCCCCCAGGGTTCAGTCCTGGGGCCCCTCCTGTTTGATATAGACTTCTTAAAAGTACATGCCAACACAGGAGGGTTGTGGTTGACTAAGTTTGCTGGGAACTGTAAAGTGTTTGCCATAATAGATTCCCTGGATGACACAAATATTCTCCAGAAGGGACTCTATGAGACAGATGTGTGGCGTCAGAATCATGGCCTCAAGCTCAATGTGAAAGAATGCATAGTAATCCCTTTTGGGGAAAACAAAGTACCCATAAACCACCACATAGGTGTTACCCCCTAAAAACTGACAAGGTAATAAGGGATCTGGGGACACAAGTAGATACTCATCTTTCCTTTGACAACCATGTTGCCAAAGTGATTAGGAAATCCTATGTGGCCCACCTAATCAACAAAGGGTTTGCATCAGGATCAAAAGAGGTAGTAGTGGCCCTCTACTCTTAAGTCATCAGACCCATCATTGAGTACAATGCACCATTTTGGATGTACTCGACTAAGCATATCCAGCAGCTGGAGAGACCACAGAGGTACCTCACCAAGAGGATTACTGGCCTCAAACAGTTGTGTTATGCAACACAACTGGTAAAACTAAATATGTTCTCCGTTGTGTACCGCCTACTCAGAGGCACACTCTGCCTAATATACAGAGCCATGTCCAACACATAACTGTTGAACATGCTCCATCTATGGATAACAAAATTGAGTTGCATTACACACTCCAGGGATATGAACCTCATCACAACAATGAATACAACATGCTGGTGAGATAGAGTACATCCCAGACACTTGCCTTACTGTGGAACAGAGTCCCAATGTACATCAGACGGAGCCCCACACTGACACTTTTCAATAGGAACCTTGATGAGTGGATGGGAAACAGACAATTCACACCAGGCATCACATCAGCAGCCCCACTAGAAAGGGGCTTAGGGTACTAACTATTAGAACTAGGGCTTAGGAGACTAACCAATGGGGTGGTGAAAGCTGCACAACTTGCCTAGGCTAATATATGCCTTTGTGAAGATAGTGTACTACATACCTATGAACCTATGTGACAGGTACATGTCTACAGATAGTAGATGTGTACTTCATTGTACAGTCATGTTGTACAGCAGGCACATGCACCACATACACTGTAATGCTTACAGATACTGCTATTATGTACAGTGGGTGAGATGTACACCAAATGTCTTTTGTGCCATTGGGATGTGTGCTGGGTGGGACAGTCCTGGATGGCGCCCTGTCATGGCCACCCTCTTACACACATCTCTGCCCATCCATCTTTGGCTTATTATACTGTGTTCCCCCTACATATATATAGGTACATAGGTAGGTAATAGGCTATCTGCCTGAAGGCATATATTAGTATGGCCAGAGTGTGCAGCTATCACCACACATGGGGTTAATTCCCTATGTCTCTGTGTAGTAGAGATGATGAAGTGATCCATGGTTGTGACAGTTCAGTTTCACATATACTCATCAAGGCTCCTCTGGAAGAATGTCAGTGGGGGACTGAGCTTAATGTAGGTTTGGAGCCTGTTCCAAAGCAAGGGAAGTCTGTGTGTTAGTAATGTATCCGTCCAACATGTTCTATTTATTGTTGTGATGATTATATCCCTAGAGCATGTAGCACAGTGAGCTTGAGTTTACTTCAGCTAGAGCATGTACATCAGTTCTGCATTTGACATGGACCTATCTGTTGGGCAGAGATCGCCTGAGTAGACAGTTTGCAACAGAGTACAGATTGAGTTACTTCAGTCTTGTTGCATGGAGCAACTGTTTGAGGCCAGTAATCCTATTGTTGAGGTACTTCAGTGGTCTTTCCAGCTGCTGAAAATGCCTAGTCAGATTCATCCCAAGTGTGCCGTGGTACTCTCTGATGGGTCTGATGACTGATGAGTAGAGGGAACCTCCTTTAACCTACATGCAAAGATTTTGGCAATTTGTGGGAACACATAGCATGATTTTCTAACCACTTTGTGAATGTGTTTCTGGAAGAAGAGATGACTATCCACATGTGTCCATAGATCCCTTATTATTACCTCCATATTTAGGGTGTTGGCACCTATGTGGTATTTGTATGACTGTAGCTCAAGGCCATAATTTTGACACCACATCTGTCTGACTGAGGCCCTTTTTAAGGATGTCTCTGTTATCCCAAACATCGATTATGACAACCTTTTTGCAGTCATCCACAAACTTTGCTAACCATAGCCCTCGTGTGTTTGACTGTATTTCTGAAAAGTATACACCAGACAGGAGGGGTCCCAGGGCTGAGCCATGGGGGACAGCAGTTGTTACCAGCTTACAGTCCAACAGGGAGACCACAAATTCTTACCTTGTGGGATCTATCTGTGCCCCAGTTGGCAATCCATCAGATGACATACGTGTTTATGCACAGGTTGTTGATTTTGTGTATACATGTGTGTGGGATGTCGGAAAAGGGCTTTTCAAGGTCTATGTAGGCTGTTTGGAGCTCATTTCATTGATGTATGTCCTGGGTAACTGCCTTGAAAACTGTCTAGCAGGTTTAGGGACCATGATCTGCCCCTGACCAAACCAAAATGGGTAGGGTTGGGTGTTTGTAGGCTCCCAATAGCTCTGTTTATGAGTTCCATAATGATGGACTCCATGGCCTTGCAGATCAGGCTTATAAGACAATATTTCCCATGGTCTGTTGTGCACCAACACTTGTGGAGTGTGCCAAACATTGCTGTAACCCATTCAACAGTTTCATATCCTGTACAGAGAATGAGTCTCAACAGACTGTTCAGGTGCAGGGTCTGTTTGTTTTGGAGTTCACATATGACATAGCCAGGGACACCATGTCATCCCATAGACACCGTATTTTTAGGTTTGGATAGAGCTGTTTAGCCATTGTATATGTGATTTCTGGCTTTTCACAATCTCCAGGTATGGTAATGGGCCCTTTTGTCAGTGAGAAGGGGGTAAATATGTATGAACCTGTCTGACAAGATGTTGGCAATGTCAGTCATGTACATGTATTCATTTACACTTTGCACTGACTCAGAACATATACGAGTTTACATTGATATTTATGACATTGCTAAAGAAAGCTTTATGGTTCTCTATGGAATCTTTGGCAATATTTTTGCCAGAACATGGCTTGGATAATGTTAGGAGTGCTCATTGTTTCTTGATGATACTGATCGGAGATTTATTGATCTTCTTTGGATTTTCACTTTCTTTGAACAACTTAAATACTTGTATTACATAGTTTGATTATGACAGGGGTCCAATATATTATATGGGTCTGTTTTCATATCACTGTGTGTGCAAGGCAGGATTGCTGAATAGTGACATGTGTCTGGAGTAAGAATTGCAACTGCCAGATATGTGTGGCCCACTGCTGTACTCAGACATGGCCTAAGTGTGTGAGCATGCCCAGTATGACCTTTCAGTATGTTGTTGACTGACATTTGCTTTGTTTGTTTAAGTGTGTGAGCATGCCCACTATGGGCATATATATACTATATATGTGTGTGAAAAATTCAAGTTGGTTTTTACTTCAGGGCTCACCTTTGTGTTGAACATCGACAGGAAGCATGCTGTGCCTGTAGGGCTTCCATGAGTCAATTTGCATAGACTTATCAACATTTCTACATACAGGGGGGACAGCTATTATTTGTACATTTCTACCCGGGGGGGCACACTTAATTGTTACTGTGGCTGTACATAGAATGAGGGGTACATCTGACACTTATGCACATTTGCTAGGCCTGCACTGCTATGTCAGGCACTCCATTTCAGACTGTACTGTTGCCTATCATACTGGCTTGAGACATACCACTGTACTACAGACCGTAGCTTCCAATTACAAGCATATTAGTTTGTGGCTTCATAGCCTACCCAACCCACATCACACTGCCATGCCAGCTGTTATCTGTCTACATAGGCCTGGGGGGAGGTTATGCATATGCCTCTTCAGGGGGCAAGATACAGCATTTGTTTGTGTTTGCATTTGTCTACAATTGTCCTGCTGGCTGTGACTGTTAGGTATGTGACCCCCCAACTGGTATGTGTGAGTGGCTTAAGTTGTGAATGTGCCAGTGAAATGCTTAGTGGTTTAGTACTGTGACTTTGGTGCACAGTATCCTGAGTTCGAGCCCTGTCACTGCTTTTTATTTTCCTGCTGGGCAGACCTGACTGGTTAAGGAACAGTAAAGCAGGTGTGAGCATATTTACTCGACTTTGCCCAACATTGCCCGACATTGCGCTGGTTAGCGTGGTGCACAGCTACGCGCAATTGGATTTAAATATGCTCAATACTGGTAAAATGTGCTTAGCAGTGCTTTATATTGCTTAAAATAGGGCACTCATGCCTCAGGTGGTGCTGCAGGGCTGCCTATGTCAGATGCACATAGTATACTCCCTATACATGTTTGAAAACAGGTAGTGACAAGTTAGGCATCCCTTTTACTGTATGTGCGAGTCAGAGAGAGGTGTCATTTCCAGGGTTCCTACTGAGTCAGTGTATGTGCTATGCATTGCCTCTTTGCCAAGGCCAGGGCATACTGGGCACTCCTCCTTCTGCCTACTGGGGCAGGCTCAGGTTGTTCCTCCTCTGAGTCATGCTGTGCCTGTGCAGGCCTTGGCAATGGTGGGGGGCTGTTTGGCCCTGCCCCATGCTGTTCCTGCTGCAGCTGTTTTCACAGGATCATATTGTGCAGCATGGCACATACCATAACAATTTGGGTACATGTAGTTGGTGAGTACTTCGAGGCTCCACCAGATGTGTCCAGGCACTGGAACCATGACTTGAGCATCCCAAACACACACTCAATTATGTTTCTTGTTTTTGCATGTGCCTCATTATGGAGTTCTTGTTCAGGTGTGTGTGCATTTCTGATGGGTGTCATCAGCCACAGCTCCAGTGCATATCCCCCATCCCCCACTAGGTGACCATCAGGGATGTCCCCATTGGCAAATCTCTGGTACAGCTGTGTCAGATGCCAGATGTGGGAATCGTGATAGCTTCCAGGGCAGCCAGCACACACATTCATTATTATGCCCTGGGCATCGTACACAACCTGGCAGTTGATGGAGGGGAAGCTCTTGCGGTTGATGTAGACCCTAGCCCGCTCACCGGGTGGTGCTTTGATGCATATGTGTGTGCAGTCTATTGCACTCACTACCTCAGGGTATTCTGCTATTTGGTGGAAAAGATGCATATTGCTGGCCAATGCCTCACGGGAATTGGAGAAATATATGTGGTCAATGCCTGTGAAATCCCCATCATATCACCAGTTGGTCTTTGGAAGGTACCTGTAGCTAGTATTCTTAGGCCAACACATACCTCGGTATCCACTGGGATGGGTTCCCCTCTGTTGGTTCTGTGTGTGAGGCGTGGCCGGCACAGCTCAACAATGTGCTGTAGGAAGTCTCTGTCCACCCTATAGCGCTCCACTATCTCCAGCTCATGTAGCCCCTGGTAGGTTACCCTGGGTCTGTACACTCTTCCCCATCTCCCCACTGTGCGTTGCTCAGCAGCATTCACAACATCACCTCCCTCAGAACCTTGCACATGGTGGTTTACGATAGCAAGAGCAGCCCCTAACATTTTGTCTGACTTAAGCTTTTTAAGCTTTCCCTCTTTGTATACTGCAGTGTTGCAGAGTTTTTGGGAAAAAACAGGAAGAATGGTGTTTGCAGAGTTTAAAGTGCTGGGCTGGGCTGGGTTAGTCTGTTGCCTGTGTAATTGGCTGATTCTGATATATTTCACCTGGCAGCTCTGCTAGTTCTCCTTGGTAAACTTCCTACTACTTCTTTTCCTTCCTTTTGCCTGTCTGTTTCCTCCCGGGGGGGAAGCGCCACATACACGCATGCACACACTGTGTGCATGTTTGCAAGAAGTTTCCTATCTTTTAACATTGTGCACCTTTGGTTTGAGGTTTTCAAATAGGACACCTGTAGGCATGCTTCTTGCAATCCTGAGCAACTCGAAGCAAACATAAGCCACTGTGCTCCAATTAGCTTACAGCCTGTCTGACACACTCCCTCATGATGTCACCTATATTCTACTTTACTACTCACCTACTCCTACTCTTACACTCTTGGGACATGGCTCACATGCTGGAGAAAATTGGGATTCACTATCCATATCCTCATTTGCATAGGATTGCCTACTAGTACATGGTTACATCTCTCACACTGAGTTTCCCCTCCTTAGCAACCACTACTCAGTGGCCATGTTGTCTTCAGCCTGCCATTCACCTGCATGACAGAATAAGCTTTTTAGTGAAAATGCCTACTTTTGGCTTTTTTAAGTTATTTTCTTGTTTTTATAAGCGCCGCACGTTTGCGCGGTGCTGCGCTATGTTTAAACATCGTTGATCGGGGGGAAAAAAAGTTACATTTTTATATTTTTAAACATTTATAAATCCAAATGGCCTTATATTTGGCCATTGGCATGCTTCCGCAACTGTATGCACCCTTTATTTGGAGCTGTCATAGCTCCGTTTAGCTATTTGCAGAACTGTACTCCGTTACCAACGGAGTACATTTCTGCAGCTAACACTAATCTTCCACGGACAGGTTAGTGTTTCCTGGATCACAAATTTACCTCATTTGCATGGCTTTCACCAGCAAATGAGTTAATTTGCATACCATGACACTGTCCGTGCAAGAGTAGCTTTAGCAGCTCTCGTGCACGCCCCTGCCGGCTGTACCTGGATCGCACAGCAGACATATTGCCAGCGTGAGCTCCTACAATCTTCTTGCACTCCGTCCCAGTCTCTTACTACTGTCCATGCTCCTTCACTTCTTAGTCCTGGTAACCTGCTACCTGCATCTTACTTGCAACAGTTTTTTATAATAAATACCTACACCCCTTGTAACTAGTAAGACAAACTGCTTTTGGAATTGTACTGTTGTCCACTGATGAAAATCAAATCCAAATGTGTTATTACGAGTTTCTATACTTACTACATTGTATTAATAAATCTTTAGCTGTTTTCTTTTATTTGCACTGCAGTGGTTGTTGCTTAATTATTTTATTTTACTTTAGTTATGCAATATTTGCTTAATTGTACTGTGGAGCTTTTCTCCGTGGGCCTCCACTGAAAAAGGCCAGTAGCTTAGTTGGACTATCCTGGTCAACAAATGTTAAATAAATAAATTGTCCTTGGCTAGGGATGCTATTTTAGCTTCATAATTAGCTTTAGAGGACTTTACAAGACTTCTGATTTACTTGTTCAATCTGTGGAGGGAATTCTTCCTCTGCAGAGGCAGTTACCTCTTGTTCTTGGGCTTCTTTCTTCCTTTTGTTACACAATCTGTTTATACTAGATGTCCACCAAGGTGGCTTGTTCTTTTTTTTGGGGTGGTGAGCCTGGTGTTATTCCAGTCGGGTACAGCCGAGTCTATGCAGTTGCTAAGATGATTATACAGGGCATCTGTGTACAGCTCTGTATAGGAGTCATTACTGCCTGTGATCACAGGGGGTATAATTTTTTATGCCATCACTTAGTAGGCTGTAGATTACTTTGGAGAAGTGTGATTTTTCTTTCTTTTTTTTTTTGCTCCTTTGGGGATGTGGGGTCCAATAATTTCTTCAAATGTGACTGATTTATGGTCTGACCTTACCAGGTAGGGCATCACACAGTGGGCAGTGCAGTGACCACACATGAGTGTTAAAGTGAGGGTATTCCTAGTGAATTTACTATAGCACAGTAAGGTAGAATAAGGCCTGAAAAATAGATTCTGAAATGTGTGTATTCAGTTTCAGAGAAAGACAGTTTATTAGAAAGGAAAAATCAGCATGAAACGTGCAGAAAATACAGAAATACAGAGTATTCCTTTCTAAAGAGAAAGATACAATCTCGCCAGCTACAGAATGTTCCTTTCTCAAGGGAAAGATGCACGTAGCAATGGAATGCTAGATAGAGGCACATGCAAGACCAGGCTTGAAAACCAAGGTAATCAAGGCTAAAGGAGGAGTGTAAAGTATTACAGCGTTTTGGTATTATTAAAATATACTTGAAATACAGTTAGCAAAGTTAGTTAGTTCGACTGACGTGCAGAAAAGATTAAATATCCAGCATTCCAGAAAGAAAGTTAGACTTTGGACTTGTATGTAAAAGGGTCTCTACAATACAGGCACTTGAGCCTGAGTACGGAAGACAGGTCAAATAACGACTGTTTCAGTTTATATTATTCAGGACAATCAGAATACATGTGCAGAAACCTGGAAATATTTAGCACCACTGTTATTAGACCAGCATTCCAACAGACTTTTATTATCAGCACTGTTAATGAAGACAGTATTCGGCTATTGTAAACATCTAATAAAGCCTTATTAAACAAACTACTGCGTTTGTAGAATTCATTCTGAAAAACACCAAAGATTTGGCCCATAATGGGGAGACTGGCACCTGCTTAGCACAAATTTGGGTAATTAACAAATAAAGACTTTCATTCCAGTCTCATTTCAGTTGTTTCCAATTAATTCCAGTATACTATAGTCTTATCAATTCTTTCAGGGAGTACTATGTCAAGGACATTACAGCCCCTTGTTGGGGGGGGGGGGCGGGGGGAGTAGACAATCTGCTCCAAAGCATTTGCATTGACAAAGTCAGGAACCTCTGGGTGAGCATGTTTGAGTTCATGTATGTTACTCAGTTGATGGAGGGATAATTGAAATCTCTTATGACTAAGGTGTTGGGCTGTATGGTGAGTGACTCCAGCAAGTCTAGGTAGGCATTGTGCTTTTCTTGGTTCATGGAGGGGGACCTATAGCTAACAATGATATGATAGGGTGCTTTGGCTGTAGTTAATTTGGCATGGAGTAGTTTAAGAGAGTTGTACTGTTTGACCAATCTGGAGGTGCACTTGGCTTTAATGAAGATGAATGCACCTGCAGCATTGGTTCTTTTATACTTATTCGGAGGTCTGAATGTGTGGAGGGCATTGCAGCCTTGCACAGCTGGGGTGCTCTATGTGGCCTCGAACCATGTTCCATTGACTATATGGACATCAGCATCTTTCAAGATGAGCAGTATTTCCAGGGGGTGCAGTTTCATGTTTAGATTCCTACCATTAAGCAGCAGAACCTTGAGTTTGTCTCGAGTGGATTTTGGTATGTCAGAAATTTTGTTGTTTTGACATTGCCTAAAAAAGGCACTATGGAGGAGGCAAACACCTTAACCAGCATCCAAAAACCTAGGGGAGACATGCAGACCATCTCTGGCAAAGCAGCATGGCCTGTTGACCATGTCTTCCTGTCTGATAAATACTGGATCTGGAATGACACCAGAAGCTAAGCCAATTGTTGAAGTCAATCATTTTTTGTTTATACTGTGCCATCATCCTGTGTGAAGGTAGAATGCTGCTTAGGGCTAGGGCCATACCTGCCTGGAGCACAAAATCTGAAAGTTTAGTCATGTCTTTCTTCATATAGTCCAGGGAGGTATGTCTCAAGTCATTCACCCCCAACATGGACCATAACAGAGTCATAATGGTACTTCTTGTTGAGTGACCTGAATGTATGTGTGATCTGACAAATCCTGGTACCAAGTAGGCAACTGACTGTGACTTTCTCCTTGTCTAGCCTGGTGAAGGAGCCATCTGTGTGTCTCACTTTGGAGTCTCTTATGATCAAGACATTAGGTTTTGAGGTGTTTTGCCTTAGGGGCTTATTTGGTGAGACACTGATATGTGTGTTGTCATGTGCAGTGGTTTCTATATATGTTGAGGTGTGTGCAGATAATTTGCGCTTGGGAGGTCTCTGATCTTTTGGTAGCTTCTAGTGAGTACCTATGTGTATGTGGGTTTTTGTGTTTTATCCTGAACTTGTGTGAAAAGTGAAGTGCGAGCTGACAACCTGTTTGATGTCTTGTTTTTTTGTTACAGGAGAGGATTGTTTCCAAATTGCCTCAGGATGCCCAAGTCAATCAGGCTGGCCAGAGAAATTATGGGAAAGTGATCATCCATAATGGTAGGTTTATACCATTGTGCTGTTGGGAAGTGGGTAAGTTAGATCAGTTTATGATGTAGGAATAACAGGGTGGCTTATTCTGTTGAAGGTTTAGGGTAAATTGCTGTGGCAGTGCTGCTCAGGGTGCAACTGAGTTGCCTGCAAAGCAACAGGTGTCATGGGAGGATTCTACTGACAGACGTCTATGGGAAATATAAGTTTCCAGGAGTTTGTGTGTATATACAGGGCAGTGCTAACTCCTGTTGTGCAATACACAGCTATGTGCAAATGCTAGGCTTAAATACAGGTGAAACTCAACAGTCTTAAGACAAGCTTCCAATAGGAAAGCCCCAAACTGAGCCTTTCTCCAGCAATCCCCAACTCAGATGGAACCTGAACTACACACTTCTGCCACAAGGGTGTAGGAAGGTCCTCTTAATGTAAGATGGCTGGGTTAGAACACAGTGATACCAAATGGTCTAGATTCGGCAAGTCTGATTCTAGCCTATGCTATTTAAGGCAGTAGTACAGAATTTCAAAGTGCAGGAAATAAATGCAGAAACAATCAGCACAAATGAATCAGCAATTCAAATAAATACAGTTAAAGTGCAACACAGGCTTTAAATTTACTTATTTTTCAGTTGTTTGTAGTGGATGTCTTGGATTTCAGTTCAGAAACACTCCAGATCTCTGGCTAACGTTGCAAACTCTGAGCAGCTCCAGTTAACTAACAGCAAACCCTTGCAAACACGGGGATTAAATACAGGTGAAATTCAACAGTTTTAAGACAAACTACTATGGGAAAGCCTTGGACTGAGCATTTCTCTAGTAATCCCCAACTCAGATGGAACCTAAGCTCCACACTTCTGCCACAAGGGTGTAGGGAGGCCCTCTTAATGCAAGATGGCTGGTTTAGAGCACAGTGATACCAAACAGCCTAAATTAAGCAAGTATGAATCTAGCCTACACGATATAAAGCAGCAGCACATAATTTCAAAGTATAGAAAAAATGCAGACACAATCAGCAAAAATGAAGCAGCAATTCAAATAAATAGTAAACAAAGAGCAATACAGGCTTTAAATACACTTATTTTTCAGTTGTTTGCAGTGGATGCCTTGGATATCAGTTCAGGTGCACTCCAGGTCTCTGGCTAAAACAACCAAATTCTAAGCAGATCCGGTTAACTCTTTTCTCCAAAATTTAAACCTTTTCCCAATAATGGGGAGAATCTCACCTATTATTTGAAATCTCGTCTCTTATTTCAGTTAGTACATTTTCTAGATATCCCCCATTTGAATACTTTTTTCAAGTTCATCCTTCAGGGAAGCATCACCTGAAATAATTCTGGCCAATATGACCATTTTCCTTTTCACTAAACTTTTCTGCTTAAATGGGTAGTTACTTTGAAAATGTAAACACTTATTAAAAAAAAATAGTTTTCATTATCAAATGTATGTCTTAAACAGTCCTTTGACAAATCTAAATAATTTATACTATCCTTAGAATCCCATGGTGTTATTTATATAATTAATAAACTCATTTAAAAGTGTTACATCTCCCTTTCAACTTGAATCTACTTTGGAAGCTTGAATTTTCAAAACTTTGAACTTCATATGGTCGAGGCCATAACATCAAAGTTTTGAAAGGTCAAAATGTCAAGAAAAAATATATATATATTTTTTATGTTTATGCAGGGAAGCCCCCCTGCACCCATACTCCCCCTGCTAATTAAATATACCAATTCCAAGATTGTACCACAATGAAGAGAACAGTAAATATCCCTTTCTGCACTGTATGGTGACCTCTATTTAAACCATTTGAAGTTTCAAAACTTCGATCTTATGGATGAAGTCTGACGTTTTGAAACCTCAAACTTCCAAAGCAACCCCTCCAAATTACATCATCTATAACACTTAGTTAAATAACTTTTATATCTGGAGTTCAAAACATAATTTTTGCTCCCTATACCACATAACTATATTTACATGCAATGAAGCACATGCCAGTTTTGTATTAATACGACCTCCACACAACCCCAAATCATTTCAGTTTCCTTTTTTGCGAGATGCTTCAACTTAATGAGGGCTTCCCTAAACCAAATGAATCCAATATCATGTGAAATACATGAAAAGAGGTCTACTACATCTACCATAACTAATAAACATTCATCAGAATATAGTTCCTGCATACCTCCCACAAAATCCCACAAATCTTTGCTAACATAAGGAGAGTCTTCACAAAACCTTTTCATCCTTTTATCCATAAAGCAGCAGTTGTTTCATTGGACCCCCTACTGCTATCACCGGTCTTATCAGTGGATTGCGGACATTGTTATGTATTTTGGGTATATCAAATATAACAGGACAATTGGAAAATCCATACTTAAAAACTTATACAATTTATTATGCATCTCTCCTTGAATCAGCTAATCATATAAAAACATGTCAATTCATGAATATGCCATATTTATTTCATAGTTCAGTACTATCACATATTTGCTCATTATTTAATAAAGTGAACATCTTACTCAAATAAATTAATCAAATTCATCACCACCATTCTTCCACCTTTATCAGGCTTCATAATGCATATCCATATATTTTGTATTAATTCATTAAACAATCATCTCTCTTCCATCAGAAGATTACCAGATTTTTTTTATTTTATTAAAAAAAAATTCTAACAGCTTTCACATCATAGCTCTCAACCAATCAAGGGCAAATCTTAACGGAATCAGGGAAAAATCCAGAAATAATCAAGGACAGTCAGGGACACACTTTAAATATTAGTACTATTAACTTGAAACAAAGGTAGTGTAAGAGAATGTGAGTTAATATATATTTTCTGAAGTAAAATAAGTCTATAACTCTAATTATTGTCATTACTAATTGTTATTCACCACCTTTCCCCCCAAAATCACCATTTTTAGGAAGAATTAAGATGGACAGAGGTAAAATCTGAGTCAAAATCAGGGACAGTTCAGAGGTATGTTTCTCTAAAAATTCAATAAGTGATGCAGAAGTGGAATGAATGTGCTTTTTCTATATAATTCGTTATTCATTGGTAACTTTGAACCCTTTGAAAATATGACAAAATTCTAATTTCTCTTTTTAAATCTAATAACTCAACTCAATCCATCTTGTCCCATTTCTGACAAATGAGTTTTTTTGGGAGGAAGGGTTGGCATAATGGTTAAGGTGCTTACCTTAATCTAACAGTCACATGATCATAAAACACCAATCAAAAAATGGCAATAATTATTTAATAAAATAAACTATTCTAAACAATATACAAGTATTATTCATAAACCTTTAACTATTCATAAAACACTTTCCAAAATATACATTTTGCTTAAACTTATTTTTTATAACTTGGCTGCTTCTAATTTAAGCAAAGTGCTTATTTTTACTTTTTGATTGGTGTTTTTATGGTCATGTGGCTGTGTTAGATTATTTAAGAATAGTTGTGTTAATTTGTGAATAGTTAGATGAAGTCCAAGTAAGGATGAAAGCACTAAACTATTCAACAATAAGTTATTTTAAAAGGTTTTTGGATTCTGTGATTTCGTGGCAGTTGGCATTGTTCTGGTTGACTGGCAGTACCAAGGAATTTGGAGGTTTGACATCACTTTTATACCATCAACTTCCATGGGTCTTAAAGGACAGGATTTATCTAGAGATATTCTTGGAATGTACAAGTCTGTATGTCAGGCTACCTGCTGGTACGACATCCCACAGATGAGAACAGCAACAATAAACAGTACTCCAAATGTCAACATACACATTGACTAACTCTCATCCTCAAAGATTTATTAAAACATGAAAAATCTTAAAAGGGACAAAAATATAACACAAATTCATGTGTGATCTAAAAATTGGGTGAACGCTATGTTATCAGGTGCATTAGTCTCAGGTCTAGCAGACGTAACATTTTTTATTAGCGATCATCACAGGATAAATGTGTTAAATAATTTCAAATTGAACTGCATTGCAGCACAGAGACAGAAGCTCAAGGCAGAATACATATGGAGTCACACACACAAACAACTCAAATGGCTGATTTGTGAAAACACAGACTGCTATACAATGGCTTGAGTCAGTCCAAATCTGTTCAGGTAGTGGGTACAGTTATGTAAACCTACTACGCTGCACATTACAACAATGCTGTACTTCCTTCATCAGGTACAGTAAAACTGTATTTGAATCAAATGAAAAAATAGCCTTGTCTCAATCCACAAACAGCCTACACCAGTACATTCATTATCAAAGATTTCCAGCATTGTCACACGTCTCAAATTTCTGTATGCAGAACTACATGCAAAACCAAAAACAATGAGTAAAAAAGTCCAAAAATTGGACAGTTTTTATAGCTAACAGAATGAATTTTGTGAAAATGATGGACAATATGCAAAACCAGGGACAGCTGAAAGCTATATTATAATGTACAACTGCCACCGTTCAATGGGAAATAAGAGGTTTTATAAACTATCACAAGAAGAAAATCATTTATTACAGAAAAAAAAATGCTGTCTCACCCAAATGGCTGCAGCCTTCTCTCTTGCTCTACCATATCCTCAGTTGAAGTGCTGTAAAACAGAGTAAGAAAAAGAAAGAAGCTCAAGGGGAAAAAAAAAAAAATCACACACACGGTCACAAACATGCATACGTACGCACACATACATATAATATACAAATACTCATACATGGCTGATATCCAAAATCTGTGCTAAGTAGCAGTTTTTGTAACTACTACCATTTACTGAGAAAGGAAACGGAACAAATTTTGCATCAGAGTGCAATTTGTAAAGGAAAAGTAATCAGCTTGAACTAAGAAACAGCAAATTGCTTTTGCGTTGCTGAACTAAGAAATGATTCTTAGCAGTGTTCAGAACATTTCCACAGGTGAACCTCCCACTTGAACCCAAAAGACATTGCAGACATACCAACAAACAAGTTTGCTGTCAATTTCTCCTCTGTAACCCATACTAACTTCATTCATCCCAAGTCACTTCCCCTGCTTACTATCACTGAAGATTTAATGATCAAGGTACTTTCTAAGACGAAGAACATTTATTGTATGGGTCCAGCAAACAAGCTGGGTTGTCTAAAAAACAGTGCCAAATATGGACTCACTGATCCCCCCCCCCTTAAACTATTTAACCTAAGCCTAGCTATAGGTTATGGTTCCTGAATCCTGGTGCACTGGTGTAGTGATGTACTTCCACAAGGTTGGACCTACTATGGACCCTGGAAACCACAGACTCAACCAACAGAATACATAATCTTCAATAATCACATTAAAAATGTGTTTAAGCTTGAACCACTGCAATTCGCCTTTAAGGACTTGCTTGCCAAATCTTATCTTTAAGACGGCCGCTCAGAAACACTTGACAGCAGTCACACTGTGCATGACTTGGCCATGGCATTTGACACCATACCCTACAATGAAGCTGTGAATAAGCTAACGACCTTAAATACAAATCCCTATGTTATGAGATGGATAGTCAACTGGCTCAAGGATAGAACATATGTTGTCCAAGCTGGTGACACCTCCTCACTCAGAGAAAAGATGACAGTGATGTGTGTTAGGAACCCCTCCTGTTTATAGCTTTTTAGACCTCAGAACGGATAACAGTGACCTCTAGTTAATCAAATTTGCCGACAACTGCAAACCATGTAAAGTTGTAAAATTCTCCAAAGATACATATACCCTTCAAATGAAACAACACAAGTCATCACCCGAAGCACAAAAAAACAAACCAAATGTCAAGAAATGCAGTGTCATTCATTTTGGGAAATAAACACACTGTAACCTACTGCCTTGACAACCGCTTATTATCATGCAAGACACTGATAACAGACCTGAAGATCTGGATTAATAGCTCCCTTTCCTTTGATCATTATGTGGCAACTGTTGTCAGGAAATTCTTCTATATTTTCCAAGTTAACTGTGGATGGCATTTTTTCTAAAACCAGGGTACTTATTGTTCCCTTATATTCTGCCTTAGTCAGAATCATTGTAAAATATAATGCATCCTTCAGTATGTGTCTAGCTAAATACATTAAAACCTAAACAAAACGATCATTGGTGTAAAAATTCTTAGCTACCAGGAGAGACTGGAGTCATTGTCCCTGTAGAGTGTCACATTGGCTTCTGATGGGACATCTTGCTGATCAGGCCCTTAAGGAGACGATTATTCTTGACCTCCTTTTTCCAGACAGGCCAAATAATGTAGCCACAGCTAGCAGGAAATAAATAAAACAACATAGAACCATACTGTAGGCTCATTACCCAGCATGTTACCCTTGCTCTAGAATAAGCACCCCCTGTATGTCAAGCAATGTGTCTTCTTGTCAGCAGTGACCCGCTAGTAAAGTCCAAACACATTATTTTAGATTTAAACAAAAGTACCAAGTTTCCTTATTAGTTGTGCATTTTATAGAAGTCTAAGACAAGTGAAATAATGGTTATCCTTTTTTTGCACTTCTTTTTCACCTTTCTTCTCTTCTTCTGCATGTAACAGTGACATATGGTTCTGGTGCCCTCTGCAGTTCCACAAGGTGGAGGTTCCCTCACACACTAACTTGAGGACTACAAATAAATACTTAAAAATTCTAAAGATCGTGTGTAAGTTGTGGATCAAACATATATATTCTGCTCCAAAACTGTAGCAAACAGTTTGCTACAAATGTAACAAGCCATTTGCTACAGTTAAAATACCACATTAAACACTTTGCTACATTGCATTTGTGGTTACAGATGAAGCTGCAATATCAGTACTGACTACACTACCACACCACTGGCAGATCACTCCCAGGGCAGCTCCCTCAACTTCTTTGCTAAATAATTTAGGACAAAGCATGCAATAGTATATGGATTAAATCAGGCAACTTTTAAATATTACTCCATTTCACTTAAAAAGATAAAAGAATACCAGGTTTTGCACCACCATACATTTTCTGAACAGTATGAAACTTGCTGGCCATTACCATCTCACGAATCATCGGTAATTTATCAGAGACAAAACCAGGAACAGTTGTGAGGTATATGCACAAATGGTGTTTAACAGTACTTTAATTCAAACCAATATCATGAATTCAGCTCGGACACATCAGTAGATGACATAGCCCTTAACCATGTATCTCTAGACTCAGGCACAAAGACAAATATAATCGGGTGCAAAGTTCCCAAATCAGGAACTCATTTTATACATTGGTCTTGTTAAATGCTATATCTGAGAGGCTGTGAATTAACAAGCACTTTCTGAAGTAAATGGCAAATTGTATGTTACAGCAGCATGTAAATGTAAGTGATCCCTTTATGGAAAAATTAAAAAAAAATGTAAGCACCACAACAAACAGGTAACATTTGAAGGGATTGGGCTGGCAAAATTACCAATATGTTTATTTTACAAAGTGCAGGGTTTGATTCTCAAATGTGATAATTTGCTATGCTGAAAATGACTTACAAGGGCAGTTAGCCAAGGACTGACTTATGAACCTATAATGCAGACTGGGAAATTAAGGACTCACACTTCTGCAGCAGCCATGCCCCTGTAATTAGTGACATACATGCTTATGTCCTCCACATGAATAATGACATTTGGGACCTGTCCTCAGAAAAGTGTTTCCTCAACTGTTGGAGGAGCTACTTAAGTACATAGAAGGCTAGCTCACTGGTTGGACTGCATACTAAATTATGTAGGGTGTTTCCTCATTGAATCAAGTCTTTAAAAACAAGGGGGCATTGTGATTAGTATGTAGGGGTGCCCAAACTGACAGGAAAGCATCATGAGGAAAAATAACCTAAAAATGGTTTGCCCAACAGCTACAGTTCAACAGGAAAATAGTAAACAGTGAAAATCAAACTAGCCAGTTTATTTTCCTTGCTAATGGCTGGATTAGAATGTTAGGGATGAAAATTCTACTGCTAAAATAGAAATTGATGTTGATATCCCATAGTTGTCCTTCAACATACTATGCTTGACTGCAAGAGGGAAGAGTCACTGTTAGTGGATAGTTAAGCTTGACCTTTGGAATATAGTTACAGCTTTTGGAATATCTGATGACAGTTAAAGAGGGTTATGTTAAAATGTGCATTGGCTGAAGGAATGAACAATCTGTAAAACTGAATATAAAGAGTCAAGCATGTAGATAAACTGGATATCTAGCAGCACAAAGACAGACAGAGCTTCAGAAATAAAATGCTTCAACTTCAGGCAAGTGAAATAAATAGATCAGCGATTTAAAATAGGTGGTGTTCTGCCAAAAGGAGTAAATCAGGTTTCAAATCTGATTAGAGGGGACTGCAAGAAGATTTTATATTGCTGTTTATACACAATATCAGTTCTATTGCCTTGATAAAATATACATATAATTAATAAATGGTTTATTTCTTGGGTAGGGACAGAACTGTGTGCTCTAAAAAGAACTCACGTTTGGTAGGGACAGTATTATACTAAAATATATAAAATGGCAAAAACGTGATAGAAACAGAACAAGAAGGGCAATATTAAACACAGTGACAAAACGTGCTAAAAATTACATGAAGGAAGAGTTTGTACTAGAAGGACAAAGAATACAAGTTAATTGGAATAAAATATAAGCTTTAAAACAGCACAATGTAAATGGTGTATTTTAAGCTGATGATGTGAACAGCTTTTGTTAATTTCAGTGAAGAAAAAAAAAGACTTTTTTGCATTTCAAATCTGTGTTGCTTCGATTTTTTTTTAAGTCTTCAATATTTTTTAGTTCAAATTAATTAACTAGATCCTATTTGAATTACTTTTTAATGGGATGGCAAAAAGTTAAAAAAAAAAAAAAACAAAACAAGGTACTGGCTTATATTAACAATAGTAATGCACAGATAATAATGCTACATGAAACACACCTGAATCATATAGCACATGAAAATTTTGTAATAGGAGAGGAAAGAAAATAGTTCATAGTACTAATTGAAATGGCATAGGAATAAATATTGAGGAAACAATGAAGGACAGGTAGGGCAGTTTTATAGTGGTGAGAGGTTGTTGGCACTGTACAAGACTTATACTGGCTGTGTTATATATTTCAGTGAAAGCAGAGATACATGACAAGCAGAGCTATGGGAGAAGGTACAGCCTTTCATCAAGAATGTATTGTAGTAGCTGAAGATTGGAAGAAAACAGGAAATAAGGATTATGTCTCTGGGAGGACAATATATAATAGATTATTGGCTTAGGACAGATATTTAGAGAAACAGATGCCTTAATTTGGGCATATTATGTAAAGACAGTAGGACAAAACACACTAGAATATACACATTTTACAGCAAAATATGGTAATTGGCCAAGAATAGATAGATCTCACATATTGAAATATTACTATATAACATGGTCCAAATATGAGAGCACATCTGGTGATTGTGGCAGACAATGTACCTATACAAATTAAGTTTTGTAAACAAGTACAAGTGTATTGTGATAAATATGGGTATTTTACATATTTCATCTGAAAATGTTTAGGTAGATGAAACTTTAATGAAAAAAAAGCATTCAAATTGGAATCTATGTAGTAAAGTACTTACAACTGAGATGAATATAAATCAAAGATTAGGAATGTGGTCACAATGAAAGAAAATGAGATACAGAATGATGACATTAGTTACTAAAGGACTTAAAAGTAATGTATTTACAGAACTGAAAAAGAACAAGTGGAAAACAACAGGTAGAAGAGCAAATGAAAGAAGCTAGAGTGTCAGTGGAAGTACTTAGAAAATATGAACTTTTGACCATAACTCTAGGGCAACCATTTTTTTTTTTTAAAGAAGAAGCATTTTTGTTAAATAACCACGTATGACATAAGCAATTGTATATTTATATAAATGAATACAAACCATGTTGACATAATTATAGCTGCAAACATTATACATCACTTATAATCTATCCAGTCATTGTCAAATATTACATAGCTCATTCAAATCCTGCCTTTTTTTTAAACCTCATTCTTCCTGTGCATGTATTGTTCCCATAATGCTCATTTTTTCCCTATGTAATTTGTTCCTTCTGTTTTCTAAAGATACGAATTTCAGTTGTTTTATCTCTGTTACTATATTCACTACTTCTAGTAAAGTTGGGTTAGACTGATTTCCATTTTCTAGTAATTGCTTTTCTGGCAGCCACCATAATTAGACTCAGCAAGGCCTTACTGTGTCTAGGCAATGACCGTTCTGTATCATAGCTCAAAAAATAATTTCTTTAGTTACACCAATTTGCTCATTCAGTACCTCTGATAGAGCAAGCCACAGGGAATCTTTAAAGTCTGTCAATTCATTACACTCCCAAAAAACATGTTCCCAATTAAATCTGCTTCCCATCACACCTCGAACATTTCCTATCTACCTGAGAAAAAATTATTTGGAGTCTACTTGTGGTATAAAAATATCTATGTAAATACTTGCAAGCAAAAATGCTATATCTCCTATACTTTGTTGCATATTTGGGAGACATACATATATCCCCCATTGTTTCTTTGTAAATTTGTTATCCAATCTCTCTCTTCCCAATTCAGTCTAACCTCCTCTGATTTTATAGCTATCATGCAATATTTTGTATGCTCTACTAATCATTCTTTTTTTAACAGCAGTCTCTGTTCTAGATTCTACTAAAATCTCTATCAATGCTGAGTGCTAGTCTTTCACTGAGGACCCCCCCCCTATTTCTTTCTCCTTGCCTATACTCTGCTATCAATCCTTGGTAGGGGAAAGGCAATCTCTACCCTGCAGTTCAAATAAATTATTGTCATCTTCCCATTCTATTACCCTTCCCTCACTAGTTATTTGCTCCCAATACCTTGGTTCCTTTGCTAGTTTTCTCCAATAAATTCCAGCCCCCTCATGCCTATTGTCTGAATCCCTAATTGTATTCACCACTTTCATCATAATCTCCTTTCTCCATTCCCATGTTGACTTAGTTCTTAGAATACTTTCTGTTACTTTATGAGTACAGTGTTCTGTAAGATTATTGTTGTTATTCTTAAAGGTCCTCATCAAAATCCCACTCTCTCCTTGTATCTTGAGCTTTCCCTGTTTCAACATCACCCCTTTCCACTTTGAATTATAGGTTTCTGCTTGTGCTATGTATAGGAGCCTTAATTGTGTAGCTCTGAAATACCCCCCATCAAATCAGGTAATCCCAATCTGCCTTGTTCTATTGGAAGAATCAGGTTATCCCAATTGACTCTTGCCATCATCCCCTCCCAGAAAAAATCCTTCAGCTCTTTAATTGCTATCTACATCTCCTCTCGTTGATAAAAAAAAATATTCCTGACTTGTGGAAAGGAACTGAACATGTTTAACTATTTATATCTTATTATCCATATCCATATAACAAAGCTTCCAATTTCTCATTTTTTGTATTATCTTTTGTTTAGTCTCTTTCCACATATCTTTAGCTGCCACACTGGAATCCCTTTTAATCCATACTTCGAAATATTTCATTTTATAATGTTCCCATAAATATGGATATTGCTGAACCAATTTGTGTGTGTGCACATAACTTACAGCTAATGCCTTTGTTTTAGCTTCATTAATTTTGTATCCTGAAAAGATTTTGAAACTGTCTCAAAATGTTGCACAACACTGTAATGTCATTTTCTGGCCTATCAGGTATAACATAATATCATCTGCAAATAGAGCCAGCTTTCCTTGACTACCATACCAATTATACCATTGAAATTCTGAGTCTCTTATTTTCTTTGCCAGTGGTTCTAGAAATAACAAAACAACAAAGGGCAAAGAGTACACCCTCCTGCTTGATTCCTCTGCTCAAGCAGAGATTATTAGAAAAGCACCAAACCACTTTAATTTTCCACTCTGTTCCCTCATATATCCTTCTAATCAACCTTACTATTTTATCAGGAAATGCAAATGCTTCCATTGCCTTGTTAATAAAGTCCCAGCTTACTCTGTCAATTGCTTTCGCTGCATCAAGACCCACCAACAGTATTTTCTTACATTCATCTTTCCTCTGGATCATCAGTGTTCTATTAATGTTGTCAAATGTTTGCCTGCTTTCCACAAAACCACACTGATCCATATCTACCAGCTGTGGCATCACTTCTGCCATTCTTTTAGCCATTATAAACAAACACTATAATCATCGCATTGAGATGGGCTTGTACGAAGCTGGATCTGATGGAGCTTTACTCTCTTTAGGTATTCAAGCTACCACTGCTTTCTTCCATGATGTTTGTCCTTCTCCTTCTCTTAAAATATTGTTAAACAAAACCAGAAAATTATTTACCTTGCTACATGCTGCACATGTACGTTTTATGTTGGTAAGACCAACAATAGTGTGAGGCAAAGAATCTACCAGCATCAATATAGTATTAGGAAAAGAGACAACAAAAGTGCACTAGCATGGCATTCTATGTGCTGTGCAAAATTTAATAAGTTTGTTTTTTTGATTCTTGAGCAAATTAAGGTAACACCATTATCAGGTGACTGGGAAAACCAATTGCTTCATAAAGACATATTGTGGCAGATGAGACTAGATGCAGCCAACCCTCAGAGGTTGAATGAATATATTTCTATATCTGGTGAATTGAAAAGAAGAGCATTAACCCTTTAACATTTTTGCAGGCTTATAACACCTGGTTTGCTTACATGAAATATTTTATACATTGTAGCTTTTACTTAGTTAACCCTGGTGTGTTTAATTAATGACTAATTATTATTGAAGGTTTTGAAAGGGGTGTGTCACTTCATTTGTATCTTTAGTCATGGATTTTAAACATTCTTCTTGGTTCTGATGATGTCTGAATTATCAGACGAAAGTGCTTAACCAAGTGGATTTTATGTTATTAACAGATTAAAACTGTGTTTTGTCTTACCAACTGGTTTTATTGGATTTGTTGTGTTACTGTTTTGCAGCTTGGACACCAGTGGATTTTATTAATCTTTATTGAAACATAGTATGTCCTATATAAAGGACACTGGTGAATTTTAGTCACTGAGAATGTTTTTGGACATAAACATGACAAATTTACTGTTTGTAACTATGGATATTAAGTCCTTATTTATGGTCATTCCATTCCTAACAATATAGGTATTGAATATGTTAGAGAATTTCTAGTTAAGCACAGTACTTTTACAGCAAACAAAGTTTTACTGCTATGTTCTCTACTGGAGATTGTTCTGCAAAATAATGTTTTCATGTTTGGGGATGATGTGTATCATCAGATTTCTGGAGTAGCTATGGGCACACCTGTAGCCAACAGCTATGCTAACATACTATTGGCTAGATGGGAAGAATATACTATTTTTGATTCTAACAAAAATGAATACCAGAAATGTGCTTTAATGCATTACAAATGCTTTATAGATGACATAGTATTGTTGTGGAGAGGTAGTAGGGAGGCATTGGAGCTATTTGTTGAATATCTACAAAATAACAGCAGCTTCCTTAAGTTTGAAATGTCTTGTTCAGTAGAGGAAATCACCTTTTTGGATGTTGAACTGATCAATATTGATGGTAGAATTCATACATCTATATATAGGAAAGAGGTACAAGCAACTAGGTATGTACATAACTCCAGTATGCACCCCACCCACATTTATAACGGTGTAGTAAAAAGTCAATTCGTGAGAGCCAGCAGGCTAAATACTACTGGAGGTGTTTGCAGCTGAAATTAATACTATGACACAGGATGTTTTGACAAGAGGCTATGATAGAGGTTTATTAACTAAGAATGCAGAATATGTTAGATCTGAAAGGCCTAGCTTGGACAAACCATATTTACTTAGAGAAAGCAATAATGCCCAGAATAATATCTCTGAGAGAGAAGCTGGGTTTAATAAACTAGGATATATGATGAAGTACAACAGACATTCTAGGCAGATTCAGTCCATAATTAAAAGGAATTGGACTGTTCTTAGTTTTGATGTTAATGTTAGGAAAATAGTAGGAGAAAAGCCTGATTTTATATAAAAGAAAGAGAAGAACCTCAAACAACTTCTCTGCTATAAAGACTTTGGTAAAAATGAAGAGCTATATAGATTTAACAAGGGGACAGTCCGCTGTTATAACTGCATTTTTTGTAAGTTCATTAATATGGAAACAGAATTTATACATCCCATAACACAAGCCAACTTTATTTTTAAGGTATCTGGGATGTGCAATAGTGAAAATTTGGTTTATTTAGCCAACTGTGAGAAATGTTTATGTTTTTATATTAGAAAAACTAACTGCAAATTTAAGGAGAGAATTACCTTCCATGTATCTAACATAAGAAGAGGGGTTGAGACAAATGCACTTAGCAAGCACATTTTACATTGTGGAAATGAGCATAATTTTAAATTTAGGATACTGCAGATAATTTGCAAGAATAAGAGGGGAGGGGACATAGTGAATGCCACAGTATATAAATGGATAAACTTTTTCAGATCTGATGTCTACCCAGGGCTTAATAAAACTAACAGTATTAAACCCATTTTAAAATTAAAAGAAGCATATGTCAGTAAAAAAAAATATATATTTGCCTTATGAAGTTTTTTAGGTTGTAATGAAGTATTTTGGTACATTAAGTTGATTATTGTTTCTAATGAAGTTTTTTAATAAACTAGGCTTAGTTAACTACATTTATTATATTATTTATAGAAATTGCATAATTATACAATGTGTTTGAGTTATGTTATGTGCTTGGCCGGTAGTGTATATTTATTTTGTGGTTTCAATGTATTGATTCATTCTTGAAAAAGAGTTTCAACTCGAAAGCTTGATGTAATAAACCCTGTTTTATATGGATGGTCATGCTGTGCCTTTTGTTACTGGATTTAATTTTGTGTTGGTTTACCAGTACGTCTAGTTATTCTACACCTGCTTCGTGGACTTTGTTTTCTTAAACACTTGACTTATGAAAAGCGTGATATCCATTAATCAGAGGTGGATCCCACATAATATTCAAACAAAATATAAAACATCCCAAAAGCAAATGCTAATGTAATGAAACCAATGACTCCAGCAAAACATAGTGTCATGTTGTGAACAAACAGAAACCTCTATTGCAGAAGCCATCATGGAAGATATTACTCCTTAAGGGCAGACAGTTGTTAAAAGTACACTAGCTACTGAATGCACAATGATCCACAAGTCTTTGATAATACAGTTAGGTCAGCAAGCCATACTCTTAACAACATAAATGTTTATGTGTGTGTCAGGGCTGGGGTTAGCATTTTGGGGGCCCCCAGCAAATGTCAAGTTGGGGGACCCCTGGGCACTTCTAGTCTATGTATTGTCACAGCCACCCCTCCTAAGCAACCTTTTACTTCATGCTGCAAACTTTTAAGAGCAGTATGCACAGACTGACCTGCAGCTGCAATGCACTTACATTACAAGAGGCCTATGTACCACACTATGTTCGTCCACTGTCATCACAAAGAGAGACATTTACAGTTACAAGCATTTAGTTGCTACAATGACTGTATATACAGGTCTAGACTTAGGTGAAATGGTACCCTAGGCCAACTGTTTCAGCCCCCCACACATACACACTCTCCAATCCTCCCGTCTAATCCCCTCCCCCGTCTTGGGCTCCCATACCATATACATTACTGTTTTTCTCCCATTTTGCTTTACTCTACAGCTTTTCAAGAAGTCACAACTTTCTATGTGTTCTGAAATGCATTTTTTTTACATAACCTTTTCATTCAATGATGGCTTGAACAGAAATTATGATTAAGGAAAGAAATTCAGTGTTGTTGTTCAGCTTTAGTTTTCCTTGCATCCTTTCGTCATACCTTTCCTGACTAAGACAGCACAGTAATAACCATTTGGGAACTAACTCAAATAAGCTAGGGTTCAAGAAGCCATAGGGTTGTAGATGCTTTGGGTGCATTTTAGAACATTTTCCCAACCTTTTAATCCAATGGTGGCCTAAACAAAAATCATGAGTAAGAAAGAATTTTGTCTTTTTTTTTTTTCTTCCAAGGAAGGTATAAGTTGTGCCGAAGGCTTTATGTTCAAAGCTGACAAAAAAGTAGTTCACAATAAACCAACAACCCAATTGTTGTGATAACACACAGGTCTTATCTGGGAATACTGCCTGCTTCCCTATCCTACCCCCCCAAAAAAAAAAAAAAAAAGACAGGCACTGCCTATACATCCTTCTAGTATTTGACTGGAATGAAAGCAGAGCTTAAAATTGCCATAGTCATATATTTCAAGTGGCTGCTGTCGTACATTTACATAGAATGCCTCCTCACTCCTCATCCCAACCCCCAAAAGCAGCTATCTGTATACATGTCCGATGTGTAATTATGAGAAAAGTGAAAAAAATGCTGATTCCAATAATGTATTCTACTTTGTTGCTCCTAGACAGTACACTGCCCCTACACAAGCTACAGTAACCTTCTTTGTACACCTCTGAGGTTTGCAATAAAAGTAAAAGAAACAGTGACCACACTGCTGTCAGCCCAAACTCAAGCTATAATGGCCTCCTGTGCACACCTCTAAGGTTTAACAGTGATGAAAATGAAAGTAATAACCACATAATCCCCAGCCCCAGCCTACAGCAGTTTTCTCTCCACAGAGATATGAGCAAGGCTGGGTTTAGAATGGGCACGATTGAGAGGCTTTGTGCCCAGTGAATGCTGCACAGCAACAGTTATCCCACTCCACAAAGGGCAAGCCATCACTGATCCCAGGTACTATCGAACTATTAGCCTGACGAGCCTGGTCTGCAAGGCCATGGAACGTATCATCATGGAACTCATAAACAAAGACATTGGTAACCTCCAAACTCTGGATCCCACCCAGTTTGGGTTTGTGAAAGGCAGATCATGCCTCCTGAACCTGATTGGCTTCTTTGAGGCAGTCACCAAAGCCGTAGATGAGGGTAAGGTGGTTCACACAGCCTATCTTGACCTCGCCAAGGCTTTCGACACCATCCCCCATTCTGGAATTACAGCTAAACTCACTAAACTAGGTATAAATCCCTACATCACAAGATGGGTTGCCAACTGGCTCACTGACAGAACCCACACTGTAAAAGTTGCAGACTCCAAATCTGACCTCAAATCAGTGACAAGTGGCATACCACAGGGTTCCATCCTGGGACCTCTCCTGTTTGGTATCTACTTCTCTGAAGTACAGGCTAACATAGAAGGCCTCTGGCTAATAAAGTTTGCAGATGACTGCAAACTAGAAGCCACAGTCAAGTCCCCAAATGATGTGGACATCCTACAGAAGGGCCTCACTGAGACAGATGCCTGGTGTCAGAGCCATGGCCTCAAGCTCAATGCCAAAAACTGCAGTGTCATCCCCTTTGTTAAAAACTCTGTACCCATGAACTATCACATAAGCAGCAATCTACTTAACACCAAATGCGTGATGAGACCTTGGGACCCAGGTGGACAGTAGTCTCTCCTTTGATAGTCACATCACCACAGTAGTCAGGAAGTCCTTCTACGTGGCACACCTCATCATAAAAGGGTTCTCATCCAGGAAAAAATAGGTCATTGTTCCTCTCTACTTGACACTCATTAGACCCATTATAGAGTACAATGCCCCTTTTGGAATGTACCTCACAAGACATCTGCAGCAGCTGGAAAGGCCACAGAAGTACCTCACAAAGAGGATTACTGGCCTCAAACAAATGCTCTACACTGACCGTCTCAAAAAACTACAGCTTTACTCCATAGCATATCACCTACTCCGAGGTGATCTCTGCCTAACATATAAAGCTATGTCAAACCCAGAGCTTTTGGATGTGCTACACCTAAAGAAATCCCAATCCCTCTGAGCTACACGCTCTAGGGACCTAAACCTTGTCACCACAATAAACAGGACATGCTGGAGGGATAGATTCCTGTCCCAGAGACTTGCCATACTCTGGAACAGGCTACCCATCTATGTCAAGCAAAGTTCTTCATTAGCACTCTTCAAGAAAAATACTGATGAGTGGATGGGAAATAAGAAATACACCCTGGGGATCACTTCTGTGTCTCTGCTCGACAGTGGCACAGGAAAATAACTTTTGTGGGTGGCATAAGCTAGGGAACCTTGTTGGCTAAGCTCACGTAGGCCCTTGGGCTGATAGCCTAGTACCTACCTATGAACTTCTGAGAGCAGATGCCATTATCAGCTTTATCCTAACAGGGTCATATCACAGCCCCGTTCAGCTGAAAGAACGTAATCAGAAAATTAATATGTCTTTTTTCTACTCATTTTTCTCCAGCAACAGCTTTAGAGGGACCTCCACACAGTCAAGGTTGATTAAGAGATACACTTGTATCCATTTATACATACCACCAGCCACCACACTAAAGATCTAAGTGTCTAAATGTTCTGTGATATATTTTATGCCTAACTTTTGAAATGCAATTACTTGATAACTGCATTTTTTTACTGATACCTAGAGGAACAATGTGTGTGTCTTGGCATTAATAGGAGCATGCACAGATAAAAATCAGTGATATTTTTACACACACACGCATTACAGGTTCATAGGTAGGTACTAGGCTATTGGCCCTAGGGCCTATATAAGCCTAGCCAAAAAGGTACCCTGGCTTTCGCCACCCAGGAAAATTATTTTCCTGTGCCACTGTCGAGCAGAGCTACAGAAGTGATCACCGGGGTGAATTTCCTATTTCCCATCCAATCATCAAGATTTTTCTTGAAGAGTGCTAATGAGGAGCTTTGTTTGATATAGATGGGTAGCTTGTTCCAGAGTATGGGAAGTCTCTGGGACAAGCATCTATCCCTCCAGCATGTTCTGTTTATTGTGGTGACAAGTTTAGGTCCCTAGAGCATGTAGCTCGGACGGATTGGGATTTCTTTAAGTGGAGCATGTCCAACAGCTCTGGGTTTGACATAGCTTTGTATGTTAGACAGAGACTGCCTCTGAGTAAGCAATATGCGACAGAATAAAGCTGGAGATTTTTGAGATGGTCTGCATAGGGCATCTGTTTGAGGTCAGTAATCCCTCTTTGTGAGGTATTTCTGCGGCCTTTCCAGTTGTTATAGATGTCTTGTGAGGTACATACCAAAAGGGGCGTTGTACACTATAATAGGTCTAATGAGTGATGAGTAGAGGGGAACAATGACCTCTTTTTTCCTGGATGAGAAACCTTTTGTAATGAGGTGTGCCACGTAGAAGGATTTCCTGACTACTGTGGCAATGTGATTATCAAAGGAGAGACTACTGTCTACCCGTGTCCCACGGTCTCATCACACTTTCAGTGTTAAGTTTACTACCACCTAGGTGGTAGTTCATGGGTACAGAGTTTTTACCAAAGGGGATGACAGTGCACTTTTTGGCATTGAGCTTGAGGCCATGACTTTGACACCAGGCATCTGTCTCAGTGAGGTCCTTTTGCAGGATGTCCACATCATTAGGAGTTTCGATTATGGCTCCTAGTTTGCAGTTATCTGCAAACGTCATTAGCCAAAGACCTTCTGTGTTAGCTTGTACTTCAAAGTAGATACCAAACAGGAGAGGACCCAGGACTGAACTTTGTGGTACTCCACTTGCCACTGGTCTGAAGTCGGATTTGGAGTCTGCTACTTTCACATTGTGGGTTCTTGTCAGTGAGCCAGTTGGCAACCCATCTTGTGACACAGGGATTTAAACCTAGTTTAGTGAGTTTATGTATAATTCCAGAGTGGGGGATGGTGTTGAAAGCCTTGGTGAGATCTAGATAGGCTGTGTAAACCACCTTATCCTCGTCTACGGCTTTGGTGACTGTTTCAAAAATGTCTGTCAGGTTTAGAAGACATGCTCTGCCTTTAACAAACCCGAACTAGGTTGGGTCCAGAGTTTGGATATTACCAATGTCTTTGTTTATAAGTTCCATCATGATACATTCCATGGCATTGCAGACCAGGCTCGTCAGACTAATGGGGCGGTAGTTCTCAGGGTCTGTGGTGGATCTCCCTTTGGTGTGGGATAACCATCGCTGTACGCCATTCAGTGGGCACAAAGCCTGAGGTAAGGCTATGATTGAACATGGTACTTAGGTGGGGTGCCAGTTTCTTCTGTAGTTCGTGTAGAACGTAGCCTGGGATGTTGTCAGGTCCCATGGATGCTGTGTTCTTGGCTTTGGAGAGTGTGTTTTTTACCTGTGCAGCCGTGATTACAGGAACTTTGCATTCTTCTGGTATAGAGATGGTCCCTTTAGGGGGTGAGAGGGGGGTAAAGTTAGCAATGAATCTATCTGCCAGGATGTTGGCAATATCAATTAGTTCTGTATATTTAGTGCCATTGTGCTGTAACTCAGAGCAGATGCTTTGTGGTTGTTTTTAGAATCAGTGGTGATTTTGTTTTCATAACCAGCTTTGGAAGATTTTATGAGGGATCTCAGCTTCTTACTGAGGCTGGCCAGGGAGTTCCTCCAATCATGGGATTTTACTCATTTTTGCAACAGTTTCTGTTGCCATAGAAATTCTAGTTTTGTACTTATTTCAGCAAATAGTTCATTGTGCAGCACTGGTACTGCAACACCGGATCAGTGACTACTGTTTAGAAGTTCTCAAACACTAGCTGGTTGAGTCACTTTTATTTACCTCATTGAGGAGTAATAGATAGCTGTCACTGTGCATAATTGTACAGACTTTCCCTTATTTTTGCTTATAATTTTGCTCTATCTTTCAAAAAAATGATTATTGGTAAATCATTCAGCATTACAGACAGTCAATAAATCTAGACATAGAATTTTATACTTATTGTCCAAAAAATGCATATTGATGCAAATTGTGTTATTCTATTAGTTTTTTAAGTTAGAGTAATATCTAAAATGTGCTCCTGATTTTTAGCCTTTATTCTGCTATTATTTTTGGCATTGCACTTAAATAATCAGCAAAGAAGTTGAGAGTTATATTATCTTGTGTTCTGTCAATATTTATAAAGCTCTCTGAAAAAGAAAACCATCCCGAGAGATTGGAAGCAACAACTTTTCTTAAAATCCAAGGTTTGCACTGGGATCAGTCACTGTGGACTGCTGATCTGTCTAGTGATGTGTGTAACTACACTTCCTTATGTTCATTAGCAATGTTATCCTAACAGGTTCATAATGCAGCAATGTTTGGGTTAATGTGCATACCCATGAAATTAATCGATGTTTTTCTCATTTTCCCCAACCAGCAGCAGTTTTTGTAGCCCCCCCGCAGCCACAGGTATCTAAAGCTGGACATGTTAGTTTTAGTGGACAGAATGTCTACAAGCAAGGTTTAACTAAGCACTACATCAGTGATAAAACATTTACTGGAATTGTGAAGCTTGTTACTTGACAAAACACTGTTATTATAACCAGAGATATCTTCGAATTTTAAAGGAGAAACAAATGAGTTACTACCCACCTGGTTTATTAAGTATACAAGACTGCTGTACTAGGTTTGGCAGACATGTTACAGAATATCAAGATAAGACAACTTGCTGTGGATGGGGATCCCAGCGAACACCTAAAGCCGGCTATGATGTGTGTGTGTGCGCGCGCAAGTCTATATACAGACACACACACAGTCGATTATAGTACTGTATAAGATATCTCCCCCTTCGGTGATAATTTTCAACCATGGAGTTAGTATATATAAGTTCACAAATTCATGCACATCTGCTGCGTAACAGAGCATTTAAGCCATTTGAAGCCTAATCATTGCAATCTGACTGGACAAAAAACAAGCAATTCGTATTGTACATAAGGAATGGGAGCTAAACTTAAGGTAAATCTGTGGTTTCACATTCTTCCTCTTCGTGCGGATTTTCCCAGTTAGGGGTCGCCACAGCAGATCACCTTGTCCGCTTATGATTGGCAGTGGAGTTTTATGGTGTCGAGTTGCCAGCCCAGCACCCAACCTTCCACAGAAAGCACACACACACACTCACATCTAGGGCCAATTTAGAGTGTCCAATCCACCAGTAGCATAGCATGTCTTTGGGATGGGGGAGGAAACCAGAGCACCCTGAGGAAACCCACGCGACCACAGGGAGGGCATGCAGACTCCGCACAGAAGGCACCCCAGCTGAGGATCGAATTTTCCTAAATTATATTTGAAGACACTGAAAAAGTACTTTGCTTTAGAAGAATCAGAAGTTTGCTCCAGAGGTGAGAGATTCTTTGGGAGAGAGATGTCAGACAACAACTCTTATTTATATTGAGATATAGTTTTAGGTATCTTGACTTTGTATTTATATTACTACTGGTCTTGGGTATATGCAATACCTCAAAGCAGGATGGGGTCATTTAGAGTTTTATAGGTCAAGCAAAGATCACCATGGAGGAGTCTGTAGGAGGTACAGGAGAGACAGAGAGTGAGGATTTTTAAAATGCAGGGGAGCTTGAGGAGCTCATACCATAAGAAACAGCTGCAAATTTCAAGGTGGGCTAGCTGTCAGGAACTCCTCAGTGTTGGTTAGTGATGTGGAATCCCCTCGTGGTCCTCTGATTCCTTGCAAGATGAGGTGTCTTGTCATGGGCATGACAGATTATGTCAGTAACTGTACATCACATGTACTCTCATGTATAGTTATGGTCCCTGGCAGCACTTACCTATGTAACGAGTTCCCACCAAACATGCTGATGGAAAACCTGGTCACTCTTATTTGTAAAGAACATCTGCTGTGTTTACGGAGCACCTACACCATAATATTCTCTGCCTGTGAGAAGTACTTCATCCTCTTCCTCTTAAGAACCCTGCACTGTAAATGTGAGGATAGACATATGTTAAGCTGTTGTATTCCTCTCACCCTACCAATTCCCTTAAGTTTTTGTTCCATATATAGAAGGCTGTAATAAGGAATGTTAAAGTCATCCTTGACAGTGCATTTGAGCCACATCTCTAAGACAACAGCATTCAAAGTTTGCTGTGCACATTTCTTACATTTGTGTCAACTGTTTTAATGTTGAAAGTTTTTATATAAATCCTCAGCATATGGACTGTGACTTTGCACAAGTTGTTTGGGAATGTGGATAATTTCTTTATACTACTGCTTACCTATGGCGCCTTTTTTGGAGTGCTGTATCCAATTATGCATCTCTGGTGTTGCTTGTTGGAGCCACTGGGAGGATGCCTTTTGCAAATGTGCCAGAGTGTTTTCTTTTTTTTGGGAGGGGGGGGTGTTAAAATATTTTATGTTGATTATATGGATTGTAGTGTAATACATCTGCAGCATATTCTAGGCCAGTGTAGGGCTGCTGTTATGACATGTATATGTACCATTCTACTTGTGGGCCATCACAGGAGGTGTTAGCTTGCATTAAATCTCAACATACAGTTGTGTACATATACAAAAGCCAGGAAGCTCACACCAGTGTACTATGGTCATACTGCTAGCATACTTGTGTTGTTATTGAGAGCATGGGCAAGTTGAGTGACTCAAAAAGGCATAAGGTAGTGGTCATTCCCAGGAAAGTTAGCATATGAGATCAAAGGAGACTCTAACCAATAATGTTTGGTGAAATCAAACTACAATCCAACCTTTGATATTAACTCTTTGGCTTACTGCCTAACCACAACAGTGAATTATGTTAACAACCGACCCAAATTTACCTTTCAGTATCCAACAAGTGGTACTATACAATACCAGAATTCAAAATCAGTATTAAAAGGTTAGCAACATTCCTCTCATTGCAACTAATACAATTTTCTACCCCAAAATAATTTTTTCACCATCAAATTGCTAAACATCAAATGCAAAAAAGACACAAAACTAATTTATCCCATCTCTTGTATTACACTGTCCATATCCATACTTCTCACTTGCGCCATTTATCTGAATACAGGACCTCAGATGAAATGCAAACTCACAATCCATATACTGAGGATTTATATAAAAACTTTCAACATTAAAACAGTTGACACATGTAATAAATGTGCACAACAAACTTTGAATGTGGCAGTCTCAGAGATGTGGCTCAAATGCACAGACAAGGATGACTTTTATCCTTTATTACAGGCTTCTACATACGGAAAAAAATTAAGGGGACTGGTAAGGTAGCTATTTTGCAACAGTCAGCTAACATGCTTATCAGATGTTCAAATTATTTTTTCTACACAGAGACATACTTTGTAGTGACCATCAAGACTAATAATAGAAAGTTTCTGACAGCTGCATGTTTGTAGATTCCTCTGACAAAGGCTCATCAATTCTTGAAGAATCCTTGTATTGGCTCAAGTATTAAATTCAAACTTATTTTGGGAAACATGAACACTGACTGAAAACACTCCTCAGATTATCTTTCAAATCTTTTTACCTTGCTACTTGAAAGGAAACAAGTAATAGTCATGAAAGTTCCATGGACTAATCCTTAGTAGTGACTCCACATAATACAGCTTTAAGCAGAGCTATGGACAGCTCATTTAGTTACCATTTCCTTATCTATATAGGCCTCAGTCTTATGGTCTACAAACCATCATGACACTATTAAACAAGCATGCAGCACTTTGAACCATTTATACTAAACTCTTTCAGCTTTTGACTGGTTACCTCATTGGAAGCTGCTGTATGGTGATGCTGTTTTATATTTAAAACGTATCTTTATAACCACTGGCAAAACAGTTTAGTCTAGACTGAGACATATCCCTTCAGCAGATCTAGCATATGCTACCTTTCTATGATGAAAACAGGATATCACCTTTGGCTCATTTTCCAAGCACCAACATAAAACACAGATTAGGCGAAGTTCAAATAGCTTCTTAGTATGAAAAGACTATTTGACAGTAAAATATGTATTTTCAAAGTCAAACTTAGCTTCATGCTAGCAAACCAAAAAGGTTCTGGAGTACATATAACTATCTTCTCTACTCAAGGCATAATACAAACCCATTCCCTTCACTCATGATATTGTTGGACTGTTGGTTAAATACTTCCATGACTCAATAAAAAATATCACAGACAGCCAAGACATTCAAACTAGTAAACTGCACCCACCATGTACCGTGCAAATACTCATCACTCCTCACGACTTAAAAACAAAGATAAAAACTACCTGTTGCTTGTAAAGGCGGAAACCACTTTATTTCTAAAAACAATAAAATGTTATATAACAATTTTGACTAAGTGCTTTCGCCCAACCAAAAAGGCATCATCAGAGTCAAATTGATAGTGCAAACCACATCCTTTTATAACAATTAAATACTAACGTAACTTCCTTACACGCCCTCATACTTCCATCAATATCGGCATTCACATTACTTAAAACACATTTCATTTTATCTTAACTAAGCTCATATCCTTCTTTGCAATACATTAATAAATGTATAATGTATTTTAAAACCTGCTAAAAACATTCAGTGAAATACTATCACAGTAGCTAACAAATTATGTAAAATATATAAGAAAGTACATGAAATGACATACACCATAAACCTATATGGAAATGCAGTTTTCCTTCTAAAAATCAAATTATCACACCTGTCCTGCTCTGTTTCAAAATTCCTGAAATTGAAATACAGTCATTAATTCCTGGTTTCTGCTTAGCATTTAACCTCATCTGCCACTCAGTCACTTATTTCTACCTCAAGCTTAGGGTTCCCCCCTCTCTCTCTAATTTTAACTTTAGAACAAAAAATATACATTTTATAAAATTCATACATGCTGTATTGTGCATATATAAGCAACTACTTATTTTCTTGTTTTAATATCACAAACATGCTCAGAGATTCTATCCCTCAATCTCCAGATTGTCTTATCGACATAGAATCACAGACAAGCTGTGCAGGTAGCCACATATACAACCAATTTTGTTTCACAATTGCATCTTCCTGGACACTGCATATTTCTGTGGAACCCTGGGATAGCTATATATGGTTCATCATTAGTAAATTTGCACCATCTATAAGCTCCACATTTACTCATCATATACCTGTAAGTATTTAATTTCTTTTTTTGGCCCATTTCTAACCATTCTTTTATACTTCTTCCTCTACCATAAGCTATTTTTGGTTTATTTCCTAATTTAGCTTTTAACTCATGATCAAATATACCTTCCCAAAAGAAAATTAGAGAGTTGACATTAGCAGTACAGGAGTTATCTTCTAAATTGAAATCCAATCAGGAACTGGAGATGAAATGATAATCACTTCCCAGATGGATTTATTTACTCTACACACACCTATCCAAACCAGTGTATCTGGTAACAGTGAAACGAATGCAAGGAACGAGACTGTGACAAATCCCCCTGGGCGCAGAGACTTGCATGGTTTATTCCAAGTACCTTAAATTGAATTTACAGCACCAGGACAATGTAAAAATAGTGATCCATTGCCATTGAGCAGTCAGATTGTTAATTTTGAAACACTGAGTAAAAAATACAAGTTGCTCCAGATAGACGAGTTCTTAGAAAAATCCATATCCATGCAGCAAGTGCCAAAAGGTCAGCGGATTTGGAAATACCTGAATGGGACCATCAATGGGACAGTGATGCATCAAGACCTGGAATTATTTGATAAAACAGGAAGTGAAATTATGAAAATTATCAAAAGGGACAACGACCGTAAGTTAACTAATTTAAAAAAAGAGATTGTTGAATTAAATACCAGCATTACCAATGACTTATTATTTAGTAACATGTCTCAGCAGTTTAACAAAGTGTTTATTGAACTGGACAAATATGTAATGAGCAATGTTAATAAGAAGCAAAGCAAACTAAGTAGGAATGCAAAAGACTATGCAGAAAAGGTGATCTACCCCCTCCTCCTCCTCCACAAGGGAGAGATGTGGTTAACAATCATGGTAATTTGATGAGAAGAGAAAACAGAAATGGGATGAATGATAATAATATTGTAGAAACAGAGTACGAGAATCATTTTTTTTACCATATACACCGTAAATATGTTGTTCAGAATGCTTGAAAACCAAGGGAGAACAGGCCTGGAGGGGGAGTCCAACAACTGAACAGTGAACAGGCCAGCACGGAGAGGGAGGGGGAAAGGGAGAAGGAACTGAATTGTATTTGTGATAATACTGTACTGCAGAGCATGTACATTGGTGAAAATGAAAATGTAATTGAAACACATGTATTATCACACCAAGGGTTTATTGTACAACTTGAGTGATTTTGATGTTCATGAAGTGCATTTCAATTTGTTGTGTAAAGGGTTTAATTTTGTCACCAAGCACAAAATTGATGTAATGAGGTTGATGGTTACCTTAAGGTTGTATACTAGGCAATCAAATTTACGTTCATTTTTTTCAACACAAACCCCAGCCCCGACACTGATTATGAATAATGGACTGAAAAGAAAAATACTTTTGTTCCTCCCAATAATCCAATGTTTACCTTTGAATGTATTTGTGAGGGAGAATTTAGAAAAATTGGAAACTTAAGACACAATGCTGACAACTTAACTGTGGAAGAAACAGCATGTTTGAAAGAAGTGATGTACAACAGGGTCTATAGAGTTATGAAACCAGATAAAGGTGGGGAGTTAGTCATTATGGCACAAATGGATTAGGTGTGTAAAATGTATGATATATGAAATGATACATCTACATATGAAAGAGTATCCCAAAATGAGCTAAATAAAGTATATGCCAAGATTAATTTATTTTTGTATGATTCTGTTTTCATGGGTAATTACAAAGGAAGTAAGGGATTATTTTTCAGTGGAAGCTCTGGTTATTCCAGCTATATTTGGGATACTAAAGATACATAAAAAAATCAGATTGACCCCCCCCCCCATTCTGACCTATTGTGTCTGCAAAGAGGTCTAATATTGAAACACTGGCAGCTTACATAAATTACCATTCAAAGGGGGGTTTTACAGGACAAGCATTATATTTTAAAGATTCATGGCATTGTTTGGAAATTTTGAGGGGAATTAATATTCAACAAATTTTTTTTATTTTTAGCAGTGGATGTTATAAACCTTTTTAGAGTTATACCCCATCAACAGGCCTGGATTATTATAGACAAACTTTAAGGATGGCAGGTAGACTGAATAACGTAAAGGTTAATATCTTGGTGGACTTAATGGAGCTGGTATTGCTTAACTTTTTATCTTTTGAAGGTGAATTTTTTCTTCAAAAAACTGGGGTAGCTATGGGTGCCAAATGTGCATCAATTTTTGCAAATTTAGTTTTGACAGAATGGAAAGCACAATTCATGTCCAATTCCAGATACAATAGTAAAACCTTGAGTTTCCTAAGATTCCTGGGACAGGAACTCATGAATACGTGAAAAGAGTTCATTGATTATCTCAATAGCATTACCCAGATTTTGAGATTTACCTGTAGGGTACATGAAACTGAAATTGATTTCCTGGATATTTTATTGAAGAAGGATGTGACAAAGGGGGAATTAATATCCACCATATTTAGGAAAAAAACATATTCAAACTCTTTGTTGAGATTTGACAGTTGTCATCCATTAAATCAAAAAAGGAGTGTTGTCAAAAGACAGATGGTTAGGTTGTCGAGGTTAGTAAGTGGAGATGAGATATTTAAGATAGAAATGGAGACGTTAACTTGCATATTTATAGATAGGGGTTATGCCCCCCTCAATTTTTGTTGAAAATAGGAAAGGAGGTGAGTAGGGATAGAAGTAGAAAGTTTCTTTGATACTAAAAATGGATAATACGTCACATGGAGAATTGGTAAAAAGGATTACGTTTGGGAATGATGTCATGGTAATAGAGTATAACAAATATGCACCAATGTTAATGTCAAAGTTAAATATGTTTTGAGAAGGTATATTTGATCCAAGAATAGTAAAACTCAGAACCAAAAAAAAAACTGGATGAGAGTCCAGGAACCACACAGAGCAGTGTACCACCAAAAAAGTTGTTTATTGAACAAAGCAGTCAAGCACTTTCGTCTTGCATCAATACTTTATCAGAACTGCTGTATCACATTAAACCATGACAATAAGTACTAAAACTAGCAGTCATGATAAAACCCAACCAATAAAATAAAACACTCCTTTATGATGTAATATGAAACACAATCAAGGACTCAAATGAAATAAATTAATTAAATTGTATAAATAGATTTTTGGAAAAAGAGATGTGTGTGTGTTGGTGATGTGAATTACAATACCAAACTGAGTATAGTAACACAAACTTGGTACCAATAAAACACCTGGTCACCCCTCCAAACTTTTTAACTTTAAAACTGGGGTAATAGAACAACATTCATTGAGACCAGGTGGGGTAAGAACGTCACACAACAAAATCCAAATAAGTTCCTTTTTATCCACATGTTCTTCAATGATGAAACCCCTAGGGTCACTTTTGATGTAGTCAATCACCACAAACTTAAAGTGGTGGTGAGGAAAGGCTGAAATGTGTCTATAAAGTGCATTTGTTGTCTTGCCCTTTCTACTTTCATTTAGATGTTCATAGATTCTTTTCTTTAACATGTGACTAGTCTTTCCAATATAAAATGCTTTGCAACATTGGTAAAGGACTCCATATATCCTACCCTTGGATGAACAATTAAAATGCTTTTTGACCAGAAATTTCTTTTGCTTAATGAAAAACAACTCACATGTAAGAATATGCTGACAATAGTTAAAATTGTTGCATTTGAACATACCTTTAGGTCTATTGATACAGTCTTGGCCTTTTTAAATTTCTAAAAGGTTTTTAAAAGTCCTACCTTTCCTATAGACTATCTTAGGCTTGTCCCCAAACAATTCTTTACCATCATTGATACTCGTGACTTTCGGCCAAAATTGGTTCACCACATCTACAATGTCATAACTATTAGTAGAAAATATGACAATTAATGAACATTCAAAGGGTACCCTAGCTGTCTGATTGTCACTGCCCACATTCCTAATAATTGTGGGATTTTGATGAGAAGCTGGGTGAATTGGGAGCAAAGGCTGGTAGACCCCCCCTTGTTTCTTTTGTCATACACTTCCACCATGATGGATTCCAATAGTTCAAGTGGGTATCCTCTTTTGCTAAATATGTCCAACAATTCGCTTGTGTTATGAAAGTAACATCACGCGAGATCATAAGTGTAAGTCGGACTAACTGTCCTTTCACCACCGTTCTAATGCAGGTAGGAGTTGGGAAATGTTTGTTTGCGAAAAATATTGGAACAAAAACAACCCCTTACATAGTCTTTAGTGACCATAACATCCAAATAAGCCATCTTACTATTGTCATAGGTGTGCGTGAATTTAAGAAATGACATGATACCATTAATATACTCCAAAAATTCATTCAATTTAGTAAATGAATCGACTCAAATGATAAAAATATCATCCAGGAACCAATACAAAGTGCTTTTCTCAGTATGCCATGATAAGATTGGCAATGCTCGGCAACACCATTTGCTTGTCTAAACAACTGTCCTTCAAAATAAAGGAAATTGTTTTCTAAAACCAGCTCCATGAGTGCAATGGCCATGTTGGTATAATTGCTGTCCAATAACCCTATATCAAACAAAATACTTTCCAACCAGTCAAGTCCCACCCTGTGGGGGATAACCAAATATAGGTTTTCAACATCTATAGTAACTAGAATACAATTGTTGGAAAAACTGAGCTTGTCAAGCCTGCATAGAAAGTCCCAAAAATCCTTGCAAATGTGTGTAACTACACTAACCAAAGGTTGAAGTAAACTATCCACGTATTTAGCTATGTAAAAGGTCTTACTTGTACAAGCATCCTCTATGGGCCTCAAAGGTGGGTTGTGCATATCTTTGTGGATTTTGGGTATTGCAAAGATACCTGCTACTACCAGATGCTGGTTGTGCACGTAGTCATAGATAATTTTTGTCAATCTGTCCTTGCATAACCATGTCTTAGAGACAGATGTCAATTTTGGAATATGCAATGCATTTTTGGAGATTTGAGTGTAAGTGTTGGAAAAAAAGTAGTTTAAACATCTGACTATTATAATCCTCAACATCCATTATAACAATACCCCCACCCTCATCCAGCTTCATTACCCTAATAGATCCGTTGTTACACAACTCTTTGATGAGTAACTCCTATGCATGAGAAAGGTTGTGCCTTCTATCTAAATTAAGCTTTGAACAACATATTTTCCGAATCTCTTTCTTACAAAGCTTCTCAAAAAGAATAACCAGTTGTTCAATAGGGGATTGAATGAGCTAGCTTTCTTTATGGTCCTACTGACAAATGGTGTTGAGTTAGAGGACTCAGGTTTGAACCAAAGAGCCAAATTTAACTTAGGAGTATACAGTTTAAGGTCAATAAGGGCTTCCGCTAAGTTAGATTCTTTAGCAGGTACAACACTTAAAACTTTGCTTAACACATCAGCATGTTCAGTTGTGATGTTAGTACTAGAAAAGTTGTAAATAGTAAAATCCCTATCTGTTTTTCGAATACATATAGGCATACAATCCAAATCGGTAGAAGCTATATAGCTTTCTAACAAAATAGGGTTGGGTTGAAGTTTTCATCATAACTAGACCCGTTCATATTAGTTTCTAATTTATGTGTCAACAAGGTGGGTATCATTAAGTGTAAGGTTCTCATTTGGTGAGATGCTAGGTGTAAGGTTTTCATTTGATAAAATATTTGGTGCTGTCACCCTTAAATACTGGTTGCCCCTATAACATTAGTAGTAACTTGAGACTGTGTAGAAGGGTTAATATGTAATATCCCCTTCATATTATTTTCACCAGCTGTACAAAACTCGTGTTGTATAATGTTATTTGGGAATAAAGCATCAACATCATCATCAGTCACTATCGAAAAAAATTATTGTTCTGAAAAGTAACACTACAAACCATCTTGTTGAACCCAAACTCGCTGTGAGATGCTACTTGTTGCACATTGTCAGGAACATCAGCCTTGTTAAAATTCTCATTTGCCAACGCATGTAACAAAGACTGATTGACAGTCAGAATTGTAGCATTCAAAGTTATCTAACTCAAAGTCACTTTCATTGGCTGATAAACTGTTGCCCTTCAATGTTAGATAATTCTGAATGCTATTGTTTAACTCAAAATTACTTTCATTGATTAATAAACTGTTTCACTTCGATGTTACACAGTCAAAATTATCTGACTCAACATCACTTTCATTGCTTGATAAACTATTGTCCTTCAATGTTAAACAATCCAAGTTATCAACATCGCTATTAGTACTTAACTAATTAAAAGGAATATCAAACTTACTGAAATTTTCATTCGTCAAAGCATGCAACATAAAGCCTGACTGACAGTCAAAGTTATAGTATTCAAAATTATCTGACTCCAAGCCACTTTTGTTGGTTGGCAGATTGCTGTCCTTCATTGTTAATTCAAGTTGCAAGCATCGATTTTAGTAATGTTGTCATCATTATAAGTGAAACACAGTGTTATGCGAGCCTGTGTTGGTAAATAAATTGTCTCCAAATGCAACATTAACTAACATGCCAGGGTTTGGCAAATATGACTCAGTCAAAAACCCTATTGCTTTGGAACTAGTTGAATGATCTTTCACACCACAACTAAACTTTCCTGTGTTACTTGCCTGATTTAATACTGCTTCTTCCTTGCGATCTTCTTCACCTTTGAGTATTTTCACCACACATTTCTGTTCTTAAAGTTCCTTATATTGGAATAGCCTGTTTTCAGTCAAGCTCCCAAATGTTAGAAATTAGGGTTGGTAGTTTGATTCCTTGATTCTTTTTGCCGGTTGAATGAAGAAAAACCTTGTTTCTTGATCGTTCTTTTTTTCTTTTTGTAAAAGCCTCTCTGAACGCCTGACAAGAGGCTCACCATTTGCTGCTAGCTGTAGGGAATCAACGTCATCAATCTCATCGGGATTAGTTACCTCTCCCTGTCATTGGATTCTTTTGATGTGATTGGCTGATTGAATTCAGAAGCCTTAGAGGGAGGAGGAGAAGACTTCCCTTTAGCATAAGCCTCGATATCCCAATGTAACTTCATTTTCCTAGCTTTTATACCAAGGCAAATATCATCGATCTTTTTAAACAAATTACAATAATTTGTATAATGGTCAAATAGACCATCGCTAATTAAACTGCCATGGATAATGTCCAAATCATGAGACAATTTATCCAGTTTTATTTCGTTCTTGTGAATGATAAGATGTATAATATCAGTGCCTGGCTTGTTGAAAATGTTTAACAAGGCCTTATGAAATTCAGAGTCTTTTTCAACCCCATTAGGGAAATGCCATAAATGTAACCCCTTAGGAATTAAGCCTTTCTTTAAATTTTCATGCAAATAAGCATTGTCCAATTGAAGCTTCTTATAGGCAAGCAGCTTTTCATCAAACAGTTTAAGCTGGTCAACAAAGGAACGTGTTCCTATTAGTTCATGGCTGGTATCATTTTTAGAGTTAGTCAGGGAAAACTCAAAAATATCAGCTTTCCATCTGTCAAAATCTAGTAAATTACAGTGGTTAACATCCCTAGACTAGTCAACTACACCAAATTGATTGGACCAAGAGGAAAGATGGCCAGAACATTGCTCTAATTGAGAAGAAATGCCTCTTGGGGAAACATTGTTAATTTGCAATTGTTGGTTTATTTTGTCAAAAAGTGCAGTCAAGTTGCCAATACCAGCTTGAATTTGGGAAACTAGGTCCACGTTGGGTGACCCAGAACCTTCTTCAGTGGCCATAAACAAATCCAAGAATAGTAGAACTCCAAACCAAAAAAACTGGATGAGAGGTTTCATCGTTGAAGAATCAATTTGGTGCAGTTGACGAGTCTACAGATGTTAACTCTGATGAAGTCTTGATGCAAGACGAAAGCGCCTGACTGCTTTGTTTGTTCAATAAACAACATTTTTGGTGGTCGTACACTGGTCTGTGTAGTTCCTGGACTCTCATCCAGTTTTTTTTAAGGTATATTAAAAATAGCTTATGGTAGAGGAAGAAATATAAAAGAATTGTTAGAAATGGGCCCAAAGAAGAAATTTAATACTTACAGGTCTATGATGAGTAAATGTGGAGCTTGTAGGTGGTGCAAATTTATAAATGATGAACCATATATACCTATCCCAGGGTTCCACAGAAATCTGCAGTGTCCAGGAAGATGCAATTGTGAAACAAAATTGGTTGTATATGTGGCAACCTGCACAGCTTGTCTGTGATTCTATGTTGATAAGACAATCAGGAGATTGAGGGATAGAATCTCTGAGAATGTTCATGATATTAAAAACAAGAAAATAAGTAGTTCCTTATATATGCACAATACAGCATGTATGAATTTTATAAAATGTATATTTTTGTTTAAAGTTAAAATTAGATAAAGGGGGGGGGACCCAAAACTTGAGGTGGAAATAAGAGAGACCGAGTGGCAGATTAGGTTAAATGCTAAGCAGGAACAAGGAATTAATGACTGTATTTCAATTTCAGGAATTTTGAAACACAGAGAAGGACAGGTGTAATAATTTGATTTTTAGAAGGAAAACTGCATTTCCATATAGGTTTATGGTGTATGTTATTACATCAAGAACACAGCATCCATGGGATCGGACAACATCCCAGGTTGCGTTTTACATGAACTTATAGCGTCACATCAGACTTTCTTCCCACTGAATGGCGCACAGCAACAGTTATCCCACTCCACAAAGGGTGAGCCACCATGGACCCTGGGAACTATCACCCTATTAGCCTGACGAGCCTGGTCTGCAAGACTATGGAACTCAATCAGGGAAATTGGTAACCTCCAAACTCTGGGCCCCACCCAGTTTGGGTTTGTGAAAGGCAGATCATGCCTCCTGAACCTGATCGACTTCTTTGAAACAATCACCAAGGCTGCAGATGAGGGCAAGGTGGTTCACATGGCCTATCTTGACCTCGCCAAGGTTTTCGACACTATCCCCCATTCTGGAATTATAGATAAACTCACTAAACTGAGTCACAAGATGGGTTGCCAACTGGCTCACGGACAGAACCCACATTGTAAAAGTTGCAGAGTCCAAATCTGACTTAAAATCAGTGTCAAGTGGAGTACCACAGGGTTCAGTCCTGGGTCCTCTCCTGTTTGGTATCTACTTCTCTGAGGTACAGGCTAACACAGAAGGTCTCTGGCTAATGAAGTTTGCAGATGACTGCAAATTAGGTGCCATAGTCAAGTCCCCAAACAACGTGGACATCCTACAGAAGGGCCTCAACTGAGACAGATGCCTGGTGTCAGAGCCATGGCCTCAAGCTCAGTGCCAAAAAGTGTATTGTCATCCCCTTTGATAAAAACTGCACCCATGAACTACCACATAGGCATCAGTCTACTTAATGACAAAAGTGTTTTAAGAGACCTTGGGACTCAGGTGGACAGTAATCTCTCCTTTGATAATCACATCTCCACAGAAGTCAGGAAATCCTTCTACATGGCACACCTCATCACAAAAGGGTTCTCATCCAGGAAAAAGAGAGTTCATTGTTCCCTTCTACTCAGCTCTCATTAGACCCATTATAGAGTACAACGCCCCTTTTCGAGTGTACCTCACAAGGCATCTGCAACAGCTGGAAAAGCCACAGAATTACATCACAAAGAGGATTACCAGACTCAAACAAATGCCCTATGCTGACAGTCTCAAAAAAACTCTGGCTTTACTCTGTAGCATATCGCCTACTCCGAGGTGATCTCTGCCTAACATAGAAAGCTATGTCAAACCCAGAGCTGTTGGACATGCTATACCTAAAGAAATCCCAATCCCTCCTAGCTACATGCTCTAGGGACCTAAACCTTGGCACCACAATAAACAGAACATGCTGGAGGGATAGATTCTTGTCCTAGAGACTTCCCATACTCTGGAACAAGCTACCTATCTATGTCAAGCAGAGTTCATCATTAGCACTCTTCAAGAAAAATCTTGATGAGTGGATGGGAAATAGGAAATTCACCCCAGGGATCACTTCTGTGGCTCTGCTTGACAGAGGTACAGGAAAATAACTTTCTTGGGTGGCGAAAGCCAGGGAACCTTGTTGGCTAGGCTTACATAGGCCCTTGGGTTGATAGCCTAGTACCTACCTATGAATGTATGTACTGCTTTTTTATATATTTTATATAATTTGTTAGGTATGGTGATAGTATTTCATTGAATGTTTTTAGCTGGTTTTAAAATACGTTATACATTTATTAATGTGTTGCAAAGAAAGATATGAACTTAGTTAAGATGAAAAGTAATGTGAATGTTCATTTCTCCCCGGGCCTCTGCTGAAAACAGGCTCTGTGGAACCTAGTCGGACATTCCCGGTCAACAAATGTTAAATAAAAATATCTGCCATGTATTCCAACAAATTCCATTTGTTTCCATTTAATGTGCGCCTTCCTTTTCTAAAGCTCTCACCTCCAGTACCTTTAGCTCATTTACAATACTCAGTACTACAATTACAGTTGATTTAGATTTTCTATTTTTTAGTAGTTGACTTTTTTTTTTTGCAACTGACAGCATTAAACTTAGTAAGGCCTTCAGTCAATTCAAATCCTGTGTCCCAGCTCAAAAGAATCCTTTCATTAGTTACAACCATTTGCTCCCCCAACTTTTCTGAGAGAGGAAAAAAAAATACAAACTCCGAAAACCAAATGCATTAGGGCCCAGGAACTCCTCCAAACTGAAGGTACCAGATTCCATAGATTTATTGATAGAAAAAAAAATCATAAAATCATGAAATATAAAACTTGAAAACAATAAAACAATTGCTTTCATTTTTTACAGACAAAAAACACCGCTCTTATGCAGACCAGTCAAAATTCACCATTGGTAACATATGATTGCCAAGCCCCCCCCCCCATATGTTAAAAGGGAACACACAAATCTAATGACATAAAATCTGAATGAATACTACTACTAAACCCTGGAGTACAAATTATGAATAAGACCCATAAGAGAACTATACAAACATGAAACCCACAACAAATACTTAAATTATCTAATAGTAGCTTTCAATTTTAAAATACAGTTGATGGAGATGTGTTCATTTAGTCATGGCCAGCAGTTAGCATTTCAGAAGGTTAGTTCACATTTTTCTAGCTTTAATGTCCATTGCTGTCCCCTTTCATCCAAATATAGTTGTTTGATTATAAAGTTAAATTTATGCCCAGGCTCTCCCCTATGTGTTTAAATAGATCGTTAGACTCCCTTCCTTTATGAATATCATACAGATATTCATCAAAACAATCTTTTAACTTTCTTTCCAGTGTAGCACCTGGGTCATAAACTGCATGTGGCACAGTATACAGCTCTAGATGCATCACAATTAAAAAAAAATGATATTAATTACACAGTTATTTATAAAAAAATCATCTTTTTTTCAAAATATATGCACAATAGGAATATTGGCCACATTTAGTCATGCCCTTTTTACCCATATTAATTTTACTTATATTTTGATGTTCAAGAAGGGCTTTTAAGTTCATCCCCCTCCTATAGATAACACAAGGACCAGTTCCAGTTCCAATATTTTCTCTAACTTTTCTATCATCTGTAGGGATCAACCAGTTTTTCTCCAGAATATATTTAATTTTATAACTGTCTGTGGAAAATGCAATAAATGCACATTTAAAATGATTTTGTTGTTTACTAGTGCATGAGGAGGCAATTGTGTAGTTGTTCACACTATTACTAGAATCAGTCATAAAAGGTGTATTCATAACATTTAAAACAGGATTAAAAATGCGTTTCTCTATTTTATTAATCACTTTGTACATATCATTATCAATAAAATCCTCTGGGTATCCCCTCTTAATAAACATAAATTTTAAATTAAAACATTTGTCCCCCAAGTCTTCAAACTGACCATCCTTGCAGCGTATATAAATTGCCCATTCACAACAGCTTTTTCTGACAGAGGGTATGTGCACGCTTGAAAAGTGTAAGAAGCTATTTGGATAAGTAGGCTTGCAGTATATCTCAACAAGAAATCTTTCATTAGCAATATCTTTTGTAAGCCACACATCCAGATAAGCTATATAACATTCTGTATGGGATGTATAGGTACACTTCAGAAATTTTGTACTCTGGTTGATGTAATTCATAAACAGGGGAAGTAAATCATTTCCTCCTTCCCACAGAACATATCATCCACAAACTGTGTTTAAAATTTACAATAGGGAAGAATACTGAATTTTGTAAATATTTTTTTCCCACTGAACTATAACTGTGTTGGCATACAACCCCCCACATGGAGACCCCATAGCCACCCCTCTGTTTTGTAAGCATAATTGTTTGTTAAAGGTTATGAAATTGCTCTATAATATAATTTCAAGTAGTTGGTATAGATTGATTTTTTTTTTCTTGTGGTATTCTTTTTTCCTGAAGGTATTCAAGGAACCACCACTCAAGACCAAATTCATGAGGTATCACTGTGTAATGGTCCTTCACACTAATTGCAATACATATACAAAATTCTTTGAATTAAACAGTATTAATTTTTTGCAAACATTCCCATGAATCTAGGACAAACGTGGTTCCTGTTGAACTAAAGATTTATATTTAAAATCCAAGAATTTAGTAAAGAGTGTGAGATACTGCCTCAGGAGGCCACAATAGGGCACACAGGGGCTTGTGTGATATTTTTATGGATCTTAGGGACAACAAAGATAGAGTGGTTGTTGGGATGATTACATTTAGTTGTATTCTTCTATACTAATTTGCTGAAATAGATCTTGTAAGTTATTTCTAATTGCTCTATATGCTCTGTTAAGTTTGTTAATAGAAACAGGAAAATATGCATCATTCTCTAGCAGGTATTTAATTTTGAGCATAGTCAGTTTTGTTCATTACCACAAAACCACCCCCTTTTATCTGGTTTCATGTACCTCATTTCTGAATTGTTTTTAAGTTCTTGTAATTATAATTTCTCATTTTGCATAAGGTTATTTAATTTGGTATACGTAAGCTTGTTCCTCAAACCACACCTTATATCCAACTTGCACGTCTTTTCATACATTTGGATTTTGGGATGTAATGGGGTATTAAACATGCTGTGTGTCCATAGCTACATCAATGTTCTGAAACATAACATTAAATTTCACATTAAACTTCATCTTCCTTACAAATAATTTTAAATCCATTAAAGCATAAGCTATATCAGTATGTTTACTAGAGATGAAAGTTAACCCTCTAGAAAACTATTCAGCACTATCAGTGTCAATAATGCATGATGAATAAATATACAAATTAAAATCACCTGCATAATTTTTCATAATATTAAACATCGGTAGGACATGATCAGTATCAGTCTCTAATGGATCATTAATAGTTTGTAATCTATTCATATCATTCAGACATACAGTAGTATCAGTTGATTGTAAAGGGTTTAAACCCAATTCAAGTAGAACTTTCTGATGAACTGATTAATGAAATTCATATTCTGGATAATATAATCACACACTATCTTGAGTATGACTTAAATGAGAACATACTCATATTCAAGAGCACTTATGAACAGGTATAACTAATTCGCACTTGGAAAATTAAAAAAACTTGAATGAGATAAGAGAGAATATGCAAATATAGAATTATCTCATCCCCTCAACTTCCCAGTTCTATGGTTTCAAATACCCAAATTAATTTTCCAATTTTCAACAACCATCGGATCTTGAGCAGTTTATTAATGATGATATGTGCCAACAAGATAATGTTGAGAACAACCATTTTTTAAGATCCAGAGGAATTCCCAGAACCAAGACAATCAGAAATACTTAGAAACAACAAAACTGCACAGAATCAAAGCCACACCATCAGGGCACCACCCCAAGGGGAGGATTTTCAAGAGGCAGAGGACAGACACACAGATCACAGAGGAGACAAATGAAAATATCATGCACAGAGGAACTCAAACTGGGTTTAAACCCTTTACAATCACTAACATTGTATGTCTGAATGACAGAAATAGATCACAAATAATTAATGATCCATTAGAGACTGATACTGATCATGCCCTACTGCCTTTTAATACTATAAAAATATGCAGGTGATTTTGTTGACATTGATAGTGCTGAATTGTTTTCTAGAGGGTTAATTTTCATCCCTAGTAAACATACTGATATAGCTTATTCTTCAATGGATTTAAAATCATTTGCAAGGAAGATGAATTTTAATGTTATGATTCAGAACACTGATGTAGCTATGGACACATTAAGGTTATCTAGCACACTTAATCCCCCATTACATCCCAACATCCAAATGTATGAAAAGATGTGCGAGTTGGATATTAAGTGTGCTTTGAAGTACAAGCTTACATATACCAAATTAAATAATCTTAAGGAAAATGAGAAATTAAAATTAAAAGAACTTAAAAACAATTCAGAAATTAGGTACATGAAACCAGATAAAGGGGGTGGTTTTGTGGTAACGAACAAAACTGACTATATGCCTAAAATGAAACACCTGCTAGTGGAGGATACATATTCCCCTGTTTCTATTGCAAACTTAATAGAGCATACAGAACAAGTAAAAATAACTTACAAGATCTATTTATTGAACAACAAATTAGTATAGAAGAATACAGCTATCAATGTAATCAACCCAACTACTCCCTCCATCTTTGGTATTCCTAAAATCCATAAAAATATCACACAGCCGTTAATGAGCTGTATTATGGATGCCCGAGGTAGTATCTCACATCCCTTGGCTAAATTCAAGGATTTTAAATCTTTAGTTCAACAAGAACTATAGGTTTGCCAGGATTCATGAGAATTACTGCAAAACATTAATACTATTTCATTCAAAAATCTTAGATATTTATTGTGAAGGACTTTTACACAGTGATACCTCATGAATTAGGTCTCAAATCGTTCCTTGAATACATTCCTGAAAAAAGAATTCTCACAAGAAAAAAAAAATCAATCTATATGAGCAACCTTATGGTTCAGTGGGAAAAAAATATTCACAAAATTCAGTATTCTTTAACTGTAAATTTTATACACAATTTTTGGATGCTTTGTTTACTCTATGGGAAGGAGGAATGATTTAATTCATTTTACGGATTACATCAATTTTCTGAAATTTATCAATACATCCCATACACAATATATAGCTTACCTGGATGTGTGGCTTACAAAAGATATTGTTAATGAAAGAGTTCTTACTAAAATATACTGTAAGCCTAGTTATTCAAATTGATTCCTATACTTTTCAAGCGCACACCCCCATGTCAGAAAAAAGTTGTTGCGAAGTAGCAATTTGTGTACGCTGCAAGGATGGTCAGTTTGGATAAAGATTTTTGGGATGAATGTTTTAATTTAAATCTATGTTTATTAAGAGGGGATACCCAGGGGGATTTTACTGATAATACTATGTACAAAGTGATTAATAAAAGACAAACACATTTTTAATTCTATTTTAAATAATGTCATGAGCATACCTTTTAAGACTAATTACAGTGATACTGTGAACTGTACAATTGCCCCCTCATACACTAGTAAACAAAATTTTAAACATGCATATATTACTAAATTTTCCACAGACAGTTATAAAATTAAATATATTCTGGAGAAAAAATGGCCAATCCTTGCAGATAATAGAAAAGTTTAAGAAACTATTGGAACTGGTCCTTGTGCAATCTACAACAGGATGACAAACTTAAAAGCCCTTCTTGAACATAAAAATGTATGTAAAACTAATAAGGGTACAAAGGGCATGACTAAATGTGGCTGATATTCATATTGTGCATATATTTTGAAAAGACATGAAGGATTTGTAAATAACTGCTTGATTAAATTTTTTTTTTTTAATTGCGATGCATCTAGAGTTGTGTACTGTGCCATGTGAAATTTATGCCCCAGTTTCTATATCAAAAAGACAGAAAGAAATCTAAAAGATCACACTGATGAACACCTGTATGATATTTGTAAAGGAAGGGAGTCTAATGCTCTATTTAAACACATACAGGAGAACCCGGGGCATAAATTTAACTTCATTATCATGAAATAACTATCTCTGCATGAAAGTGGAGGATGTGAACATTAAAGTTAGAAAAATGGTGAACTATACTGGCAATTGCAAATAAACACTAACTGCTGGCCAGTACTAAATGAACAATTGTCCATCAACTGTATTTTAAAAATGAAAGCTACTATTAGATAATTTAAGTATTGGTTGTGGGCTTCATGTTTGTACAGTGCTGTGTTATTGGTCTTATTCATAAATTGTACTCAAGAGTTTAGTAGCATTATTCATTTAGATTTTAAGTTATTAGACTTGCGAGTTCCCTTTAAATGTATGGGACAAAAAAGGGGGAGCTTGGCAATATGTCACCTATGGTGAATATTGATTGGTCTATACAAGAGCAGTGTTTTCAAATGGCTGTTTAATCTGATGAAGTTTTTTATCTGTAAAAAATGAAAGCACTTATTTATTGTTTTAAGTTTTATATTTAATGATTTTATACATTTTTTTTTCTATCAATAAACCTATGGAATTTGGTACCTTCAGTCTGAAGGAGTTCCTGTGCCTAATGCCTTTGGATTTTGAGACACTACTCAATAAGGAAATTTTTGCAGTATGCCATCTCTATCACAGATATCCAAGTTAATCTATTACAAGTACAGTTTTAAATCAAAGCCTGCTCTCTCAGTCCTAAGACTATTAAGGCTGCTTCTATTCAAAGGTACAAAACTCAATTCGAATCCAGTTTCTGAAGAACTTTCAAATTAATTAATTCCCTTAAGAATATACCAGTTGAGGAAGTCAACTTCCAAACTACTTGGTTTCAACTACATCTATCAGCTAAAATTTGTCTCACACACTGCCAGCGTGATAACCCAAACTAACCAAATGATTTTGCTACCTCTACAGGGCTACAGAATTTCTACCTAAATCAGCTCAACCCATCAACTGCACTTTCTTTGCCTTGTCACTACTCACCTCCTCATTGGCTTAAAACCATCATAAATGCTCAAGCTGAAACAAGTGAATTAACAGCATCAAAGTTTCATAGCTGATGTGTCGCTGCCTGACCCTGAATCAACAAACAACAAACCAAAATTAGAAGTTATGTACACACCATAACGTTCCATCTGAGTAGGTGTATTCATTTGTCTGCAACCTGTGGGTTATGGATCCGATATCGGATCCGAACCGGCATGGTTTACCAGCTATGGATCCAAGCTCTCAGCTCCTCCCCTCACCCATAATGCCCTGCTCTACCCTCATGACCTCAGATCGAGTTTGCCAACAGCAAGAACACCCTGAAAAGGGTAACACACCATATGCAGGAAACTGAAAGGCCAGGGGGATAGGAGGGCGGGATGGTTGCAGACAAATGAATACACCTACTCAGATGGAACGTTATGGTGAGTACATAACTTCTAAATCTGAAGTAGGAGATTCATTTGTCTGCAACCTGTGGGACAGAGCCCCCAGCTACCTGAATCTTGGGCAGCCATCATGGAAGGATATTCGAGCACCTGAGCCAAAGGATGCTCTACCCTAGATGCAAGATCCAACTTGTAGTGGGAAATAAAGGTATGAGATGAAGCCCACGTGGCTGCTGCACAAATATCATCTAGAGGAATCTTAGCCTTAAAGGCTGCCGAGGTAGAGACTGACCGGGTTGAATGGGCGTGTACACCCTCCGGTGCGGGCCTTCCTGAAGCTTGATAAGCCAATAAGATACATTGTGAAATCCAGCGAGACAGAGATACTTTAGAAATTGGCTTGCCCAAATTAAATTTAGCAAAGGAAATGAACAACTGGTCGGATTGCCTATGACCAGCCGTTCTGTTTAGATAAAATCTAAGTTGCCTGTGAACATCTAATGAGTGAAGCTTGTATTCACCTTTGTTTTCATATTTAGGAAAGAAAACAGGGAGGTTAATGGATTGATTAATGTTTGCTTCAGAAGCTACCTTAGGAAGAAAGGACGGATTGGTCCTGAGGTAAACACGGTCCGGATGAAAGACCAAGTAAGGAGGTTTAGCTGATAAAGCTTGGAGCTCTGAAACTCTCTTGGCCGAAGTAATGGCTACTAAGAAGGCAGTCTTGAACGACAAGAATTTGAGATCTACCGTAGCCGCCGGTTCGAAGGGGGGGGCGGTCAAGGCCTGGAGAACTAAGGAAAGGTCCCAGGGAGGAACCGCTTGTTTTACAGGGGGCCTGAGAAGGAAAGTACCTTTAAGGAAAATTTTACACAACTTGGCCGACATGAGTGGACTGGAGTCATGACCAATGTGATAATGTGAAATTGCCGTAAGTTGTACTTTGACTGTGGAACTGCTGGCACCATCGTTAAAGAGAGTGGTTAAGAAATCAAGCACTAAAGGGAGAGGAACTGTGAAGGGGTTCAGGCCTTGCCGCTCCGCCCACACAGAAAACCGTTTCCACTTGCTACAGTAGACTTTCCTAGTGGACGGTTTATGAGCTGCCACCAGGATCGCCTTAACAGGAGACGAAATACCGGGAGTCCTGATCAAGAGTGGAACTGGAGCAACCAAGCGGTCAGCTTCAGGTTGTCCAGGTTCGGAAGAGATAGGCAGGATGGATGAGATATCAGATCCGGAATGGGATCTAGAATCCAAGGGGGATTCACCGAGTGAGACCTTAGGAAGGGGAACCAGATCTGTCGAGGCCAAAACGGAGCAATGAGAATCATTCTGCAACCCACCCGAGAGGCTTTCTGAAGAACTTGGAGCATCAGAGGCAAGGGGGGATAAGCATACAGGAGACCGGGTGGCCAAGCATGCACCAGAGCGTCTCTTGGGGAACCTCCTGGAGGAGGTATCAGAGCGAAAAAACTGTCGCACTTGGTGTTTGAGGGAGAGGCAAAAAGATCGCATGAAGGAGTTCCCCACCGTGCGAATATGCGTTCCGCTACCTGAGTATTGAGAGACCACTCGTAAGGTGTCAGAATGGTGCGACTGAGCTTGTCCGCCAGGATGTTGGACCGACCCGGAATGTGCGTTGCTATTAGAAAGCGGTTGGTGGAGATTGCCCATTCCCAAACTCTCATGGCTTCTCGACAAAGAGGGTAAGACCTCGTTGCTCCTTGCTTGTTGATATACCAGACAACCGACATGTTGTCCGATTGAATCGCAATTGTTCCCAAGGGAAGAAAGTCCTGAAGTGCTAGCAACGCTAAGAGCACTGCTCTCATCTCTAGAACGTTGATATGCAGTAAGGTCTCTGAATCGTTCCACGTGCCTTGGACGGTCCGGCCCGCAAAATGCCCCCCCCACCCGAGGCGGGAGGCGTCCGTGGTCACCGTGGCGAGAGGGGGAGAAGCACAAAATGGGCGGCCTCCATGGAGATCTGGGGAGTGAAGCCACCACAGGAGGGACCGCTTGCAAGCCTTGCTGATCGCAATGGGATGATGCATAGGAAGAGCAAGGTATGACCACTGTACTAAGAGAGTCCATTGGAGGATGCGCATATTGAGCCTGGCAAGAGGAAGAAGTGCTATAGCAGACGCCATGGATCCTAGAGCCCTCAGGACCAACTCCGCCAGAACTGAACTTGAGTGGAGAATGGCCCGCACCTGGAGCTGCAGATTTTGAACTCTGTCCGCAGTGAGGAAGGCTTTTAAACTCCTTGTGTCTAACCTGGCCCCTATAAAATCTAAGAGCTGTGTGGGTGCTAGGTTGGATTTCTTTGTGTTTATAGTGATGCCCAGACTGGGAGCAAGATGGAGAAAGGAGTCTCGCGCCAATAGTAGTAGATGCCTTGTTGGGGCGGTGAGGAGCCAGTCGTCCAGGTAGGGGAAGACCTGCACCCCCTGAAGCCTCAGGTGGGCCGCTACCACTGCTAATACTTTGGTGAACACCCTGCGGGCTGTGGTGAGACCAAAGGGAAGGACCCGGAACTGGTAGTGACTGGCTCCCAGCCGGAAGCGGAGAAACCTCCTGGAGCGCCTGTCCATTAGGATGTGGTAGTACGCATCTTTGAGGTCTATGGAACACATCCAATGATTTTCTCCCAGAAGGGGGAGAATAGATTGCAGAGTGACCATTCGGAACTTCTCCTTGGGAACTGCCAGGTTCAAGAGAGAAAGGTCTAAAATTGGTCTTAGATCCCCCGTCTTTTTTGGCACTAAAAAGAACCTGGGGTAGAACCCTGATCCGATCTGGTCTGGGGGGACGGGCTGGATGGCTCTTTTCTTTAGCAGATGGCCAATTTCTGCCAAAGCGGCCTCCCGTTGACCGGGTGGAACGTCTGGGAGGGACTTCAATTTTGGTAAGTGACGAAATGGGATGCGGTATTCTCTGGATATAATCTGGAGAACCCAGCGGTCTGATGTTATGGACTCCCATGCCGCTAGGTGCCCCGAAAAACGTCCCCCGACTGCCTCCAGAGTGGAGCAGCCGGGCAACCCCTCAGGGTTGCTGCGCGGGCCGTTCAGAGAAAGGTTCTCTGGACCCAAAGTTCCTGGGAGCCCCTCTGCCTCTAGGGCGGTGTCCTCCCTGTCCTCCTCTGCCACGGAAGGACTGGTTGTCCGGAGCAGGCTGGGATTGCTGCGACTTCCGGAACCACATCTTCTTCTGACCCTTTTGGTTCCTAGAATAGGGCCTCTGGGGTGCAGAGAAGCGGATTCCGACGGCAGACAGCGTCTTCCCGTCCTTCTCGCTCTGGGTCAAAGTGTCGTGAACGGTTTTGCCAAAGAGGGCAGAACCATCAAAGGGGGCGTTCGCAAATGACGCTTTGAAGGGCTCTGAGAAATCGCAATGACGGAGCCAGGCCTGACGTCTAGTGACTAGACCTGCCCCTGCGGCTCTAGCGGCGCCTTCCGTAGCATGGGAGAGTAGCCACATAGAGGTATTGGTAACTGATCTAAGAGTGGCCATGCGGGTGGAGTGCAGCACTTTGTCCTCCTCCGACATGGACTCTGGGGGAGATGCAGCGTATTCTTTAATGAGATCGCGCTGCATCCTAATTACGTGTGCCAGGTAGTTCAGCGCCCTTACCGAGAAGGTCGCTGAACTAAACATCCGCTTCCCCAAGCGGTCCATCATCCGAGACTCCTTGCTCGGGGGATGGACTGAGGGACTCTCCTGAGCAAGTTCCCTCTTGGTGGCCGCCGCCGTCAACATGGCATCTACTGGAGGCCCCTTACTCCAATGGGCACGGTCTGACGGTGGGCTTAGGATCCTGTCGGGCCTCTTAGGGATTGGCTCCACGGTGTCCGGTTCCTTCCACGCCCTGGTGGTAATGAGGTCCACCAGGGGGTCGGCAGGAGGGGACACCCAAGAGGTAGACGGGCCCGCTTCAAATGCCTCCAAGAACACGGACTCGTCCGAGGAAGACTTGGGGGCAGACCACCCCCCCCTTATGCGGAGCATTTCCATGATGTCTCCAAATGAGACATCCTCGGGGGTTGGCCGTGGGGAGCCTTCCTTCCTCCAAATCCGTGTCTTCCGTGAGAGACTCGGGGAGTCAATGTGCCTCCTTTTGCACGTATGCTTGCGAGGAACATCCTCTGGGGGGCTGTCAGAGGACTCCTCGCAAGCAGCAACCTGTTCCAGGGGAGCAGCTTGGGGCACAGAAGCGGGCTGTCCCAAGGTCCGGATGGTGGAAGCCTGACCCAGTGCAGAGGGAGCACAGGACGGAGCCGAAACAAGTGCCGGGGGTCTGGAGACCCTCAACAGGGCCCTCTCCACTACATCAAAGGCCGAAGGGGAGCCGACCTCGACCAAAGGATCCGACAATCGGCTCCCCCTCGGATCCGAAGAGTGGATCGGAGCCGGCGCGAGCGCTCGGATCCGAAGGGACAGTGCGCTCCGACACAGACGGCGCTGAAGGAGCACTGATCCCCCCGGATCCGAGGCTCGGATCCAGGCTCCGAGAGGTCGGATCTGATGCACTCGAGGGCAGGGTCGGATCCGAAGTACGAAGTACTATCAGTGCCGACCCACCCCCGGCTCCGAAGCTGCTCGGCTCCAACTGCTCCGAGCCCGGGTAGCGGGTCGGAGAAGGAGCAATTGGCTTGAAAAAGGGGGTCGAGCTCCCCCCCAGAGGGGGGGAGGCAAGAGCACTCCCATCTGCATCTGGGCCTGGATGAACCTTCTCATCATCCAGTCCAGATCAGCATCCGATAGGCTGTACGTTGATCTCGACGAGGCTACCGAGGTAGGCCTTGAATGCCTCGATAGCCTCGACGGAGATCGGGTCTCCTCCTCCTCAGGTCCCGGTGAAAAACACACTGGAGACCGGAGCTGAGGAGGAGGAGAGCCAGCAGACAAGGGGGCCGGGGGAGAAGCCCGCTTGGCTGGCGGGGCCGAAACAGAGGTCTCGGCCCGCCGCTTATGGTGCTTCTCCCTCCGGTCCTTCTTCCTAGCATCCCTCTCCTCCGAACCAGAAACGGGAGGTTGAGTCCCAGGAGGAGGAGGGGGAGCCAGAGAGGGAATAACCGTGGGGACGGTTACCCCCGAAGGAGCGGAGGTCGGAACCGAGTCCGGCGGCAAGAGACCCGCCAAAACAAGCTTGGACCTCCGCTCCTTCAATGCCCTGGGGTTGAACCCTGCACAAATGGAACATCCAGATGTGAGGTGTTCAACCCCCAGGCATCTAACACACCGAGTGTGGCCATCAGCTGGGGAAAGCTTATGGCCACACTCGGAGCACTTAGAGAAAATAGCCTTGGGCTGCTCAGACATCCCAAGCTAACAAAATAAAGTTACTAAAACTAAAGTAAAATAACTAAAAAAGAAAAATCACTCACAGGCCCAACACACACACTACGCTACCAGCGAGGGGAGGGATATAAATTTAAGATTAAACTCTAAAAAAAATAATAATACAAGAGGGAAACCTACACTTTCACACAAAATTAACAAAAAACTTTTAAATTTGACTAATTTAGACACTGAATATATCACTTAGCTGGAGAGCTGGAAAAACAATCTGGTCACCATGCGCAGCAAACGAGATCTGGGGTCATGAGGGTAGAGCAGGGCATTATGGGTGAGGGGAGGAGCTGAGAGCTTGGATCCATAGCTGGTAAACCATGCCGGTTCGGATCCGATATCGGATCCATAACCCACAGGTTGCAGACAAATGAATCTCCTACTTCAGATCACCACTTCACATATATACAACTGTGCAACAAGCACATAACTTCTATACAAGACTTGGTCTTTCCTATCAAACATGATTAATTAGAGATTAAAACTTCTGCACAAGAACTGATCTTTCCTATCAAACATCATTACTTAGAGATATACTCCACTAGCAAATATTGGAATAACTCCCTGACATTGAGGAATCTACCTCAGAACGTCTAATTCAATATGGCAACAAAAACACACATTCTTCTCACATAGAACTGTTCAAATGTGAAAAAGTTAAATTCCCTGTACAGTACAGTTGTGTACACTTACCATAAATGCAGATGTTAGAGTGTATTCATTGTTGCAGTCAATACATTTGGGTCATCTGCCTGCAGGTAGCCCTCAGCCGGCCTTAATGTCAGAGTCTTGGATTCCTGTGTCGGATGCTGTCTCTTCTTCCATGACGTCAGGTCGTTGGGGGTATAAAACATGCAGCCGATGCCATTACATCAGTTTTTCTTGCCACAGATGTCAGGTGCCGCCATAATGGGAAGCAAGTATATGTTATGTTACACCTCCAACAAAAAGCAAATACACCAGGAAGCTCAAATGCACCAAACAAGAAGGAAAGGCAGAGCCAAGAGAAGTCAGGGGGCTGGAAGGAGGGTAACCAGGACTGCAACAGTGAATACACTCGAATAATTACATTTATGGTAAGTGTACACAACTGTACTATGTTCTTTGTGTTTCACTGTTGCAGTCATTACGTTTGGGTTGATTCCCAAAGCTAAGGAAGGGAGGAGGAATTTAGAGAGCATTAGGACCAGCTATTAAGCCCTGCAAAACTGCAGTGGCAAAACCAGCTGTGGATTTAGAAAAAATGGGCATGTGGTAATGCTTGGTGAAGGTATGTACAGAGCTCCAGGTAGCAGCTTCTAGGATGTCCCTGGTAGGGACTCCTCTGAGAAAGGCTGTAGAGGTAGATGCAGCCCTGGTGGAATGTGGTCTAATCCCCTGTGGGGTAGGTTTTCCATGGTGCTTACAGCAGAAATTAATGCAATGGGCTATCCAATTAGAAATGGTTTGCTTTGAAATGGCCTTCCCCTCTGCCCCTGCAGCAAAGCCAACTAGCAGCTGTTCAGATTTTCTGAGAGGCTTAGTCCTGTCCAAATAAAATCTAAGTTGTCTGTGCATGTCCAAAGAATGCAGTATTCTTTCTTCTTTGTTTTGTGGATTCGGGAAAAAGATAGGCAAATGAACCACCTTGGGAATAAAGGAAGGATTGGTCCTGAGGGAAACCCTGTCTTCATGGAAGATAATGAAGGGTTCCACTGCCATGAGGGCCTGTAATTTAGACACTCTTCTTGCTGAAGTGATGGCTAGAAGGAAGGATGTTTTCCAAGAAAGGAATTTCAACTCTGCAGTTGCAGGTGGTTCAAATGGAGGGAGAGTGAGCTTCTCCAATAAAAAAAGTTAAGGTCCCAGGCTGGAGTAGGGGGCTCGCCTGGGGGGGGGTCTTAAATTTTTAGCCCCTCTGAGGAATTGCTTTAACAGGGGGGTGAGAGAAGAGGGATGGTTCAGTATTATAATGTGCTGCAATGGCAGAGGCATGAATTTTCATTGACATAGGCCCTTGTGGAGCATTTCTGTTAAGTACTGAAGAATACGAGGTAAGCTGGGCACCGTATTGCCCATCCCCTGAGTCTGGCTCCAGGAACAGTATCTTTTTCACTTTTCAGCATAGGATTTTCTAGTACTAGGTCTCCTTGCTTCCAGAATGACATCTTGCACCTGCTTACTGAGGGATGCTATTGAAGAGCTCAAGGAATTAGCCAGGCTGCAAGGTTCAGGGTTTGAAGCTGAGGGTGCAGAATCTGGCCCGCCTGCTGGGACAGCAGGGAAGGTGTCTGAGGTAGGTGCCATGGATCCAGTAGTATCATACTGCACAAAAGGGGGTACCAGTGCTAGCGAGGCCAGTCTGGTGCAATCGGTATTGTCCTTGGTTTGTCCTGTTTGATATTTATCAGAACCTTTGAGAGGAGAGGCAGATGGGGAAAGGCATAAACTGAGAGGCTTTCCCAGGTAAAGGACAGGGCATCCACTTTCCAAGCTTGACTATGGGGAGTTCTTGTGCAGAATTTGTCCAATTGGTAGTTCTGAGGGGAGGAAAACAGGTCTATCTCTCTGGAGTCCCCCCATTTGTTCCCCAAGAGGTTGAATATTTTTTGTTCCAGTTTCCATTTGTGTGGGTCCATGAGATTTCTGCTTAGGTCATCTGCCAGTGAATTTAGCTTGCCTGGCAGGAATTGAGCTTGTAGGTGCACTTGGTAGCTCAAGGCTGTGTTCCAGAGAGCCATGGCTAATCTTCAGAGGGGGTACAAGTGGGTTCCCCCTGCTGGTTTATGTACCACATAACTGTGGTGTTGTCTGTCTTTACCAATAATTGTTCTGGAAGGATGTGGTCTTTGAACGCTGTCAGGGAATTCTATACAGCTAACATTTCTTTCTGGTTGATATGCAGGTGCATCTGACTCGGGTTCCATTTACCCTGAATGCACCTCCATGCCAAGTGAGTCCCCATGCATAGTCTGATGCATTTGTAGTCAAGGTTTGGGTGGCAAGGGGTAGATTGAAAGGGAGCCCCTTGTTGAGGTGGCAGGCCTCTGCCCACCAAAGGAACTCTGTCTTTGTACAAGGAATGATAGGAATCACTGATTCCATGTCCTGAGAATGTTGACACCATAAGCTTTTTAGATATCATTGTAGTTTCCTCATATGCAGTCTTGCATATGGAATTAGTAGAATGCAAGAGGTCATGAACCCCAGGGCTTGCAGGATTTTCCTTGCAGATATCTGGGTCTTTGTGGCCAGTAGTTTGAAGTAGGCTGTCAAATAAACCTGTTTCTCTGGTGTGAGGTAAGCCATCTGGGAAGTTGTGTTCAAGCTTGCTCCCAGGAATACAATTTGTTGGCAGGGTACTAGATGAGATTTCTTTTCATTTATGGTGTACCCAAGTGAGGTTGGAAGTTTCTTTAAAAATGCCAGATGTTTTAATAGCATGTCCTGGCTTTCTGCCTGAATCAGACAATCATCAAGGTATGGGTATATTTGAATATTTCTCTGCCTGCAAAATGCAATGGCTGGAGCTAGACACTTTGTGAATACCCTGGGTGCAGTAGATAAGCCAAAGGGAAGTGCAGATAACTGATATTGCATGGAGCCTGCTCTGAAGCGTAGGTATTTCCTGCAAGATTCCCTTATTGGAATGTGCAGGTAAGCTTTCTTTAAGTCTAAGGTTGCCAACCAGGCATCTTTGCCTAGCATAGGAAGCAGCTGTTGAAGTGTTAGCATTTTGAATTTTGGGATTACCAAAAAGGTGTTTAGAACAGAGAGGTCCAGGATAGGATGCCAGTTGTTGTCTTTTTTGGATACCAGAAAAAGTCTTGAGTAAAAACCTTGTCCCCTTTCTTCTGCTGGGACAAGTTGAATAGCCCTGATACTTAGGAGAGAGAGAACCTGCTGTTGAGCCTCTGCCCACTGATTTGGGGGTAGGTCTGGCCAACCGTTTGGGGTTGGTAAGGTGTGGAAGTGTTATCTGTATCCTTGGAAAACTACATTTAAAACCCATTTGTCCTGGGTAATGAGTTCCCAGTTTTTTTCATGCAGGGTGATCTTTCCCCCTAAGGGAGCAGGCAGTTGAGCAGGGCTTGGCAGGGTTAAGGTTAAGTCATTGTGACATTTTTCCATGGGGGGGTGTCTTACTTCTTCCAGCTTTGGAGGTGGGAGCCCCCCATTACTTAGGCCTTGTGTACCTTGAGACTGTAGCCTAGTTGGTCTGCTGTTCCTGGGTTTGGACCGAGAAGGCCTGGAAGAGACTGGAAAGGACCAATTCTTAGAAGGCCAATGCCTACTAAATCTGGAAGGCTGTACTTGCAGGAAATCTTTAACAGTTTGCATGGATTTAGTGTTTTCCTCCATCTTTTTAAGAACAACTTCTGCTTTGTTGCCAAACAGGTGGTCTTGGTTTAAGGGAGCATCCAGTAATTTAGCTTTAACATGATCTGGCAAGTTTTGCTCCTTAAGCCTAGCATGCCTTCTAAGTACAGACCCAGTGACAGCAGCCCTGCAAGATGCTTCTAGGGTCAAAACCACATTGCAAAATATGTTTACCAACTTGTTCAGCAGAATGCATTAAATCTTGTAATTCTTTATGTTCAGCACAGTCAGGAATCAACATCATTTTCTGTTTAAGTAGTCCCATAAAATGCTGTTGATACTTTAACATATGAAACTGGCAGGTTAAGGCCCTAATGGCCAAAGTAGCAGAAGTGTATACCTTCTTACCCCAACTGTCCAAGGCCCTGGAATCTCTATCAGAGAGGTAGGGTTTCTGGCAGTAGTGGCCTTAATGCCTTTTGGTCCTTGGGAAATGGTCTCTGGATCTGCAGTAGGATTCCTGAAGAGGAACTTGAGAGAGTCAAGTACTCTAATACCTGTCAGGTTTTCTGGGAGCTGGAGGTAAAGTGTCTGGGGCCAGGCTAGATTCCAAAAAGGCATAGTCTACAATGTCCAGAACAGGTGGGATAGCTAAAGGCCTGTGTTGAGGTAGGAGTAAGAATTCCCTAAGCTTCTTTTTGGAGTCAGAGTAGTCCTGGCTTTTCCAGCGGAAATGCTTCCTAAGAGTGTTCAGGGTTTCACCAAAAGAAAAATCTCCTGGAGGGGAACCAGAGGGAATGGAATCCTCTGCATCAGAATCCTCACAGGTAGATAAGGACAAATCCTGGTAATCAGAAGAAATAGAAATTTCAGAATCCTGATCAGAAGAATCAGAAGGAAAATCAGTTCTAGGTCTCATAGAGGGAGAAGGCTGACTTCCCCTAATTAAGGTAATAAGGTCTTCAGCCATTCTAATCATTTGCTTTTTAGGCATATGGCCCTGACCATGCAGTTTGGATGTCATTTTTCTGGGCATGTGTTGAGTTTTAGGCCTTGAAGAAGATGGCATTGGCTTGAAATGCAAGTCTGTAGGCCTGAATACACCCTCAGAAGCCGGTGCTTGCACAGTGACTCCGGACCCATCCAAAGTAGAGACATCTGCAGGTTCCATAGTCAAAGAAGCATCTCGTGGCATACCTCAGTAGAGGCCTGCAAATCTGAAGTAGCGGGTTAACAGGGGCTGTGAAAGCACCTCACTGAGTACCGGTGAACTGGCGACTAGTTTAACGGAAGCATCATCGACAGTTTTGGACCTATACGGTCTGTCTCTGTCTTTATCTTTATGTTTTTTCAGAATATTGTTAGTCGGATGGCTTACCAAAGCCATTTCAACCGAGTATCAAAATAATTTGCTGCAAAAATAGATGACAAATAGTTCGGGGGTTGAATAAGGCACAAAACCGACAGCAAGGGATGTCGTGGTCTGGGCCTAAGCAAGGAATGCAGTACGAATGAAAATCTTTATGAGGTATTTGCTTTCCACAGGTAAGACAATTGTTAACTTTTACTGACATCAGTTTAAGAGCAAGAAAAAGGTTCCCCAATGGGGTACTTAGCTTTTTCTGAAGACTTTGGTTCTGAAACTCGGAAATGAAAATTTCAGGAGTTGGCCAACTGCCACTTGCGAACTGCTTCTGCTTCGGGCACCGTGTGGCAAGAAAGACTGATGTAATGGTGTCACAGCTGCATGTTTTATACCCCTGACAACCTGACGTCATGGAAGAAGACAGAGCATCCGACGCAGGAATCCAAGACTCTACCTGCAGGCAGATAACCCAAATGTAATGACTGCAACAGTGAAACCTGAAGAACATCTTCAAACAGCCATCTTTTCTTACTAACCCTCCATTAACTCAGCCTCTCATTATCTTCACCAAATATATATATATATCTTCTGAATTTTAGTCGTCACCCCTCCTAAAGTATCTTCCCTACTTTTTCTCCCAGCGCTCATGTCCAGTTCTCCTCTTTTATAACAACACATTCTATCATATTTCCAAATTCCAACTGTTCTTCCTTACCAGTAATACCCCATTAATACATTTATTATGAATACATTTATTTTTAATTTATCACTTTTACCATTTTTTCCCTTAGCAATACAAGTACCTTACCGAGTTCTAGCGGATTGCCATCTTATCAAATATTTGACAATGCTGCTGTGTTCTAATATGTTTTTACTTTTTCTGTAATGCACTGACTATTCCTGTACTGAATTCTGGAGACAGCTCATTGGACCACCACTGGATGTTGGATTATTCCAGTCAAAAAACGTTACTAACTACCCTGCATTGTGACATACTGGAATAAATCCCTCACAGAGATCCACATGACCCAATTCTGACTAGCAGTTCAGGTACTGGAAGAGTTGAGTCAGGAAGGATGAAAGTGTGCAACCAGAGCCAACTTACTCATCCTTGGTGGAAAAAGCAATGGTTTTCCTCAGCTGACTGCCACCATGCAAGCAGTGACAAGGATCATGGATGAGGGTTTGGAGATCTTAAGTTGGAGACAGTAACTCTCCTAACTTTCCAAAGATAAGACCATGCAAATTGATTTTGACTTTGTCTGATTACACTACAATGATAACTACTGTGAAGTAATAGCTTCAAACACTCTACAAACGAACAACTCGAAAGAAGCAAAAAGGAACCATATCAATAATTAGACGAGTTGGAACATAGTTCATTCAGATTAACTACACAGTTTACAACATGTGGTGAAATGAGGAGGAGGAGACAGCAGAGGACTACATTCAAGGTGAAATAATAAAAATTTTACTGGCTAAAATGCATGGGATAAGATACCTTTCCTCAAAACAGAAATGAAAAAGACAGTGTATTGTGTGGGGACTTAATGGTATAACTAAGAAAACAAGCACACTAATCTGGGAGAATTAACAAATGATAATTTACCTGAAGGAGTAAATATTGTCATAACACTTTTTTGAGCAAAGCTTTATTGAATTCAGTATATGAAACATGTATCCAAAATCAATAACTTTCTTTTTTCATAAATATTTTTAACATTTCAAACAATAAACATTTTGCCATTTATTACTTTCATTTTTCTACCATTTTCAGTTTTCCACAACATTCCTTTCTTCACCATCACTGTAGACCCTGCTGTGGAGGTAAAGATCCCTCACATTCCATTTAAGGGTATGCAACTTGTTCTTTCTCACTCTAACAAGCCTCGCTCCAACAACTTTATTTCCTTTATACATAGGAAATCTTTCAGGGTCAATGCAATCCCTACTTTCCACATTCTAGTTATTGCAATAAGGCCTTCGTATGTTCTGACATTTTGGTTTCCCTACTCCAACCTAGCACCATCCTATCTTTACTAACCTCCAGCATCTATCCTAGGACATTTTGCAGTGAGTCTTTATACTCTGTCATCTCTGCAAACTCGCAATTAACATGCTCCCATTTCCCCCCTCACTTACCACACCTCCAACAGTTACAGTTAACCTGATTGATCAGCCCCTATAATCTACTCCATGTTTAAAAATATGCAGGCATTTCCACCAAATATCCTGAACCTTCTTGAATTATTTGCATAATTTCAGAGCCCTGCACACTTCCCCCACTTATCCTTTGTAATTTGTTTAATCAACCATTTTTCCCAATACTGCCTGAGCTCCTCTGATTATTTTTTTATAATTAACACCTGTAATACTGAATGGTCTACTAATTACCCCACTTTTTATAGCCCATTCCATTCTCTGTTCCAGATATTCCACCAATGGCAGCCAGTCACTTATCACTCTTTCTATACCCTGTAAGTATTCCCAAATATAACAACCTTTCAGTGTCAAGCAATCCAAAAAAATATTTTGTTTCCTGTCCTTCGTTTCCCCTATGGGTACTTTGTTTCCAATAACTTGGTTCCTTGGACAATTTCCTCCAGTTTTTTTCCTGTTGTTTCTTGGTTACGTTTTGCCTTTTTGTTTGGGAACTTTATCAGCAAAATGTCATTCTCTCCTCTCACTAGCTAGTGTATTACCTGCCGCCTTATGTGCATAATGTTCTACACGTCTACTTTTACTGTCTCCAACAGCCAATAAAATACATCACTATCTCTGATGGTCCTTCCATACTGCATATCTTTCCATTTTGGTTTATATCTTATGTATAATAACCTTAACTGCATAGAGTTAAAGTACTCCTTTAAATCAGGCAATCTCATGCCCCCTGCTCATTCCTTATGATCACTTTATCACACTTAACTCCAGGCTTTTTCTCTTACTAAACAGTTATTCCTTACTTATCTCTTGTAATGATTTCTGATCCGGTTGACAGAAATACACATTGCCAACATAAAGAATCAAGGGGACCAAAAATATTTTCATTGCCATCTCTTACTATCCAGATCCATAATTATAAACTATTCCTTTACCTTTCAGATTATCTTCCTTTTATTGTCTTTCCATATATCCTTTGCAGCTGAGTCTTTCCTAAGTCATACTTTTGGATACTTCATTTTTTCATGCCTCCTAAGGTACAGGAATTACTGCACTCAGTCATATGTGGACACACGGTTTATATCTTTTTTTTTTCTTCTCAAACGCAGAGCATTAATGCTATTATTATTCATATTTAATTCAGTTAACAGATTTATTCCTACTTATGTTAATACATACAGTTCAGATGAACAAGAAATTTTATCAAGCCACTAAAGTAAAAGATAAGCACTCTTGTCTACTAAACTACTTTCAAGAGATGCAGATTTCTTCAAAGCAATGTTCATGCCAGAGTAATTAAATGTACTTCTTAAATGAACACTACTAAGCTCAAGATAAAAGTAATTCTCCACCCAGAAGCTCAGAAGTGTGATGTAACAGGTTGTTACAGGGAGGTGTCAGGGTCAGTGAGGTGGAAGATAAGTAGAGGACATGGGAACAAGATTCCAGCATCTGAATTTGGAAAGGAAAACATAATGTAGATCAGTCAGGTAGGAAGGCTCTGTGTTTTCACCATGGTGCTGAACTTCATCAGATGAAGTGGCTGAGAGGGTGGACCATCATGGGTGTGGGTACGGTGGGGTGGGGGGGGTGGAGGTTTGTGTGGACAGCATATTGTGGGTGATGGGAAGGACTTTTAGTGAGTAAAATGCTGTTTATAACAAGCTTACACCCACTCTTACAATTTAAGGTCCTGCAATCTGTGCTAAACTGAAATAACGCAACATGTAGTACCAATAGGTAAGCAAACTGGGGGAGGGGGGGATTCATAAGGGATACCATGAGTAACTTCTGAATTCATAGCCAGAAAAAGCATTGTGGTAGGGTTGCCCATTCTGAAAGGTGCCACCAGGTGAAGAGAGGATAAAAATAAAATTATAAAAAAAAAAAAAACTTTCAAAATGTGCAAACAGCAACCCTATATAATCCACCAAGACTGAAAATCAAACATGATGGAAGCAAGATAAAGGCTGGGAATGTACATGGAATCAAAGCAGATGTGTAGTGAAAGAAAGCAGAAGAATAAACCTACTGCATAGGCTGCAAAGGAAATCGCTGTTAAGGGTTAAACACTAGAAAACAATTATCTCAAAGGACCAAAGTGGTAAAGGACTAGGAGGATTGCATAGGGGAAATTATATAAGTAGTGATGAGAAAACTGGAGAGTGGTGTAGAAGCATGGGCAAGAAAAACAAAAGTATTGAAGAATAGAAATGGGTAAGCACTTACCTGCATTCCTCCTGTGTGTCAACATTTCACTGTTAATAGTAGGAATACATAGTGTTAACCCTCACACACATGATTTTCAGTGATATACCCATGAGGTGAACTGCACAGAATTAGGGGTTATCTGCTGTTTCACAGCTGTAATCTTAATAATTATACTTGCATTTTAATCAATCATGGCCATCCTTTTCCAAGCTACTGTAATTCAAACAGTAAAAAATACAACTATAACTCCATTCGCTCTAGTAAAATTGCAGTTGAACATGTAATTTTATTAGAAATAGCCTATTTTATTTCAATCCCACCATACAAAAAGTGGGGTTTGTGCATTAAATTGCATTCACTTAAGTTACTGGTCCACTTCTGCTTCTGTCCTCCTGGGACAGTTCAGCTTTGATCTCGACTGGCATTTGGTTTGACCACAATTTTCTGTCAATTATCCTGGTTAACTCTTGTGCTGCTCTTTGCATTTCCATCTTCTTTTGGAACAAAAGGTGGCGTTTCAATGGTTTTGCTTCTCTTAGGTTATCATTGCTTACAGATGGCTTTGCAGCTAGACTTCCCTATTTCTGGTTATTCAGCTGTTGTGGGATAAAGAATAGTTGTGTAAGAACTTACCATAACCACAGATGTCCTTTTCTTCCATGCTGCAGTATTCATAATCTTAGGGAGTTGCTGCTTGCAACACCAGATATCTGGCCAGTATAACAAAATTTTAGAAACCGGGGTACATGTGACGTTGCATGCAGTGGCCATAAACTGACGGCTATATCCATGATGCCTGCAAGTACGCAACTCAGAAAACAGCTGTCGCATAGAGAGAGAGAGAGAGAGTGTGACCGCAGGAGAAGGAGGAAAGATCCCAAGCCAAATTTACCCAGGCACACCATTAACAGTGTTACAAGTATATCCAAGAAACAAGGGGGTGGTGGGTGGGATTGAATACTGCAATGTGCAAGAGAAGGACACCTATGGTTATGGTAAGTTCTTACACAACTATTCTATGTCATTCTATTCTCATGTTGCAGTATCCATAACCTTAGGGAAGAGTACCACAGCACCCTAGGGAGTTGCATGGAAGGTAGGTAGGGGAGCAGGGTCAATGAAACCCTGTAGGATGGACCTAGCAAACCCTGCTCTAGCTCTGGAGATCAGATCCAATTTGTAATGCTTGGTAAAGGTATGTACAGAAGACTAAGTTGCAGCCTCTAGGATAGAGGCGTAATTGACACCCTTTGAGAAGGCTGCTGAAGAGCAAGCTGCTCTGGTGGAGTGGGCCTTGACAGGTGAACTCATTTGCCTTCTATGAAAGGAATAGCAAAAGGTTATCACCTTAGAAATCCAAGAGGCAATTGTAGGTTTATACACTGCCCTGCCAAGTGCCCTAGGATGGAAGGAGACAAAAAGCTGGTCAGACTAACAGGTTTTGACTTGTCTAAGTAGAATCTCAGTTGCCTATGAACATCCAGGGAATGCAAAGCCCTTTCTGAGGAGTTCTGTGGCTGAGGGTAAAGACAGGGAGATTAATGGTCTGTTTTAAGGAAATTTCATTAACTACCTTCGGCATGAAAAAAGGGTTGGTTCTGTGGCAAACCCTATCTTTATGAAAAATAAGGGAAAAGAAGCCATAAGGGCTTGGATCTTAGAGACCCTCCTGGTAGAAGTACGGGCCAGTAGCAAGACTGTTTTCCATGTAGAGAATTTTAGGGTGGACGGGTGGGCTGGCTCAAAGGGGGCCAATGTAAGCTTTTCCAGCACAAAGTTAAAGTCCCGAGGAATAGGCTTACGAGAGGGTCTTATGTGAAGGGCCCCTTTTAAAAACAGCTGGACTTCCAACCTGGAAGCTAGAGGTGGAGTCAAGAGAAGGCAAGCAGAAATTGCAGAGAGGTGTACTTTTACTGATGAGTAGGTCAGTCCCAAATGTAGTAACTCACACAAGTAGGAAAGGACAAGTGGAACAGAAACTAGGAATGGATCCTGTTTAGAGGCACCAATGGAAGAATCTTTTCCACTTTAATAAGTAATTTTTCCTTGTACTAGGTTTCCTGGCCTCCTGCAGGACATTGAGTACATCCTCTGAGTAAAGGTGCCTAAAAAAGATCAGAACTCTTTCACCCACAGTGACAGTTTGAGATTGAGTAGGTGGGGGTGAATAAGAGAGCCCCTTGTCTTGTGTGAGTAGGTCAAATCGGGGAGTTAACCTGTGGTGATTGCCCTAGGCTAGGGGGTAGAGCAGGGGAAACCAATGCTGTCTTAGCCAAAAGGGAGTCACCAGCAGAATTTTTGGTTTGTCCTCCTGTATTTTCAGGATGACTTTGTGAATCCGAGGAAAAGGAGGGAAGGCATAGAGGAACATTCTCTCCCATGATAAGGAGAAGGCATCCACCCTCCATGCTTGTGGATGTGGGAGCCTTGTGCAGAAGAGGGGCATCAGTTTGTTCTGGGGGAAGGCAAACAGATATGCCTGTGGAATACCCCACCTGGGAATTAGATCCTGAATTACCTCCCTCTGAAGCATCCATTCATGTGAGGGTGTCAAGGTTCTGCTGTGGGTGTCTGACATCCCATTTTCTTCTGATGGGATGTAAACTGCCTGCAAGTGAATTTGAAGTGCTGCTGCCAGGGACCATATCTGTATAGCCAGACTGCACAGGGGGTACGACTTTGTTCCTCCTTACCTATGTACCACAGGACAGTCATGTTGTCTGTGATGACCTTCCAGGTGCCTGGCAGAAGGATGTCTTGGAAGGCCTGCATAGCCAAGGATAGGGCCTTTAGCTCTTTTAGGGTGATGTGGTCCTTTCTTTCTTGAATGGCCCACTCCGCCTGTACTTTGTGCTGATGGTGAAGGATGGCTTCCCAACCTAAATCTGACACGTCTGTGAATAGATGCTGTTTTGGTGGGGGAATCTACAAGGGTACCCCTTGACTGTGGGTAACGGTGGGAATCCACCAGGAGAGTTCCTGCTTTAAACAGGGAAGAGGAGGAAGTTTTGTTTCCAAGGGATTGAGAGTGTTGGCTCCAAGAGTTTCTCAAGACCCACTGAAACTTCCTCATATGCATCCTGGCTAGAGGGATCATGGGAATTAAGCAGGCCATGTACCCTATTATCCTGAGAAATTCCCTGGCTGAGATGGTAGTTAGAGGTAGCAGGAGTGGAAGAACACAGAAATAAATTCCACTTTCTGGGTAGGAACAAAGACTGACATCAAGTCAGTCTGTATCCTGCACCCAGGAAGACCAGGTCTTGGGAAGGAGTCATTTGAGACTTTAGGCAAATCACAGCATAGCCTGGACTCTGCAGAAAGTTACAAACTACGTCCAGGTGTTTGGATAGTGTTAGCGGACCCTAGTGCAGAATAAGGTGGTCATCCAAACAAAGGGTAAATTTATATGCCCCGCAGTCTGCAATGGCTAGGGCTAAGCACTTTGTGAATACTCTTGGTGGTGTGGAGAGGCCAAAGGGTAAGGCAGAGAACTGAAACTGTGATGAACCCACTGAGAAAAGTGAAGATTTTCTGTAAGGTGGGAAAATGGGGATATGCAAGTAAGCATCCTTCAGATCTATTGAGGCCATGAATGCTTGCTGAGGTATGAGGGGGAAGGAGGTGCTGCAATGTGAGAATTTTGAAAGTGGGCACTTTGAGGAAGATATTCAGGTGGGATTAGTCGAGGATGGGTCTCCAACAACCATCTTTTATTGGGACCAAAAACATCTTTGAATAAAATCCCTTGGCTAACAGATCCTCTGGTACATTTTCTATAGTCGCCGGAGATAGAAGTCAGCTCAGGATAGAGGGAAATAGTGGCATCTGATTGTGAGAGGGTTGAAGTATTCAATGGAAGGGTGGAGTAGCCCACCAAGTCATAAAGTATCCCCTCTGGATGATGGAAAGCACCCACTTGTCTGAGGTGATTTTCAGCCAGGAGGGTATGGACATGGTAAGACATAGGGATGGGGGGGGGTGGAACTGGTTAATAGATGAGAGTCACAGTGGAGAAGCTCTGTCTTGGTCTGGCTGCCTCCAAAAGGATGACGGTGTGGAGGTGGTACAAGACCTGGGAGCAGACTGTTTTTTGGTATGCCTCTGTCCCCTTGAATGAGAAGTACAGGGATGGGAGGACTGCCTCTTGACAAAGCTAAGTCTTTGGGGTTAATTTCTATGAAATCTAGGGACAGGCGAGACTAACAAATGTTTTAAACTTTGTCTTTACCTTTTTCCTGTATAACTCTCCAAAGGCTGCTCCAAAATAGCTTTGTTGCCCAAGGGTGCATCCAGCAACTTAGCATGGACGTCCAAAGGCAAAGGCTGAAGTTTCAACCAAAATAATCTCCTTAGCACATTGCCAAAAGCAGCACACTTAGAAGAAGGTTCTACAGCATCGTAGCTGCACTTAGAATGCTTGATCACTTGAGAAACCATGGAAATAAAGGTATTTAATCATGCCTTAGCAGGAGAGTCTGGGACCACCGACAGAAGAGAAGAGACCTTCGTGAGGGAATCTAAAGCAAACAGCCATATGGGTCTGATAATTAATAGCCCTAATGGCCAAGATGGAGGAGGTACATACTTTCTTCCCTAACCCGTCCATAAATTTGCTATCTTTATCTGCTGGGAACAGGGAAGAGGAAGGTAGTTGCCTGGAGGACTTATCAGGTGACACTGCAATGACTGCAGGGTCTTCAGAAGGGTTTTTGAAAAGGTACTGCTTCTTGGCACACACCTTATAGACTCTGTCTGGTCTCTTAGAACCAGGAGGCTGTGATTCTGGGCTTTGTGAGGCAACAGAGAAAGCATCCTGAAATGCTGGGAGTAGAGGTGGGACAGCAGATGGTGAGGGCTGCTCCATCTGCAATAGTAGTTTGAAGCATCTCTTTTTAGTGTCAGACACATCTGACAGTTCCGACTTAAAATGTTGTCTAAGCAGAGAAATGGTATCTCCAAAGGAGAATCTTCTCCAGGGGAGTCAGGAGTAAGAGACTCCTCTTCTTCAGGGTTAACAAAATCTATGGGGGAGTCTAACTGGGAACAGTAAGTTAAGGACTCATCTGAGGAGGAAGACTCCTCCTCAGATAGAACCTGAGGAACAATTGGAAGGCCTGGTTGGGAGATCTGGGTTTGAAGAGCCTGAAATGCCTTAAACAGAGTCTGGGAGAAGGTCCCCCAGGGTGGAGAAGGATCTTTAGAGGTGTGTTTCTCCTTTTGCTTCCTTTTTAAAGGGGTGGAAGGAGCAGAAGTGGACGTAGGAGCAGTCATAATAGTGGACAGCAAGGCTGTAGTAGTAGCAGGGCCCTCCAAAGACATTAGCCATGGTTCCCCCCCTCACCATCAGGTTCTGATGGCTGAAAACCTCAGCAGATGTACTCTAAGTATCTGCAGCACCGGGCTTCCATTTCGGTTCCCTGTTGCTGCGCAATACCCGATGTCTGGAGCAATCCTGGGCTGATATTCACCTCAAGGATATCACTTGATAACTGAGGTGCAGCTAGGGCATCAGGCCTAAATTTCTTGGCCTTCTTCCTAGGTGGCTCCTCGGAGGGGCTTGCTCCACTTTCCATGCCGGACGACAAATGTCTGAGGCGCTGATTTTCTAATTACAGTTTTAAAGCCACCTGGTGACTTCTAAGGGTTTTCAGAAAGTACAGTTGTGTACACTTACCATAAATTTAGATGTTAGAGTGTATTCACTGTTGCAGTCATTACATTTGGGTTATCTGCTTGCAGGTAGCCCTCAGTTGGCCCGATTAACAAAGTCTTGGGTCCTGTGTCGGTTGCTGTCCCTTCTTCCATGACATCCTGTGTTGGTTGCTGTCCCTTCTTCCATGACGTCAGGGGTATAAAACATGCAGCCGATGCCATTACATCAGTTTTTCTTGCCCCAGATGTCAGGAGCCCACCCAGTGGGAAGCAATTAAATACAAAATTACATTGATATACCTCCAACTAAAAAGCAAATACACCAAAAAGGCTTTTAAGCATAGTAAAGGAAGGTAGAGGGATAGCCAAAAGAAGTTAGGGGGCTGGAGGGAGGGTAACTAGGACTTCAACAGTGAATACACTTGAACACCTACATTTATGGTAAGTGTACACAAATGTACTATGTTCTTCGTGTTTCACTGTTGCAGTCAATACATTTGGGTAGATTTCCAAAGCTATGGTTGAGAGGGGGAATTTAGATAGCATTAGGACCAGCTATAAGGCCCTGCAAGACTGCAGTGGCAAAGCCAGCTCTGGATTGAGAAAATTGGCAAATGATAATGCTTGGTGAAAGTATGTACAGAACTCCAGGTAGCAGCTTCTAGGATGTCCTTGGTAGGGACGCCTCTGAGAAAGGCTGTAGAGGTAGATGCAGCCCTGGTGGAGTGAGGTCCGATCCCCTGGGGGATAGGTTTTCCATGGTGCTTATAACAGAAATGAATGCAATGGCCTATCCATTTAGAAATGGTTTGCTTTGAAATAGCCTTCCCCTCTGCCCCTGCAGCAAATGCCACCAGCAGTAGTTCCGATTTCCTTTGAGGTTTAGTCCTGTCCAAGTAGAATCTAAGTTGTCTGTGCACATCTAAGGAATGTTCTGTGGATTGGGAAAGAAGGTTGGCAAATTAATAGACTGATTAAGAGCCACACTGGATACCACCTTGGGCATGAAGGATTGATTGGTTCTGAGGGACACCCTGTCTGCATGAAAGATGATGAAAGGCTCCACTGCCATAAGGGCCTGCAATTCAGATACCCTTCTAGCTGAAGTGATTGCTAAAAGAAAATATTTTTTTCAAGAAAAAAAGTCTGCAGTAGCAGCTGGCTCGAAAGGAGGTAGCGTGAGTTTCTCCAAAACAAAGTTAAGGTCCCAGGCCGGGGATGGAGCTTTCCAGGATGGTCTCAAATTGCTGGTCCCACTGAGGAACTGCTTGAGCAGTGGATGAGAGAAGAGGGGAGGTTCTGTGTTATAATGAGCTGAGGTGTGGATTTTAATGGAGGAAAAAGACAAGCCCTTGTGAAGCATCTCAGTTAAGTATTGTAAAATCTGAGGTAAATTGGGTACTGCTGTGCTCATCCCATGAGATTGGTTTCAGGCACAGAATCTTTTCCATTTTTCAGCATAAGATTTTCTAGTACTAGACCTCCTTGCCTCTAAAACGATATCCATCACAGGTTTACTGAGGGATGGTAAAGGAGAGATTATGTAATTAGCCAGGCTGCAAGGTTCAGTGTTAGAAGCTGAGGCTGCAGAATCTGGTTCTCCTGCTGAGACAACAGGGAAGGAGTCTGAGGCATGTGTCATGGGGTAACGGTGACACATTGCGCAGGAGGGGGTACCAGTGTTGTCGTGGCCAGTCTGGAGCAATCAAAATCATCCTTGGTTTGTCCTGTTTGATTTTTAGTAGTACTTTGGAGAGCAGAGGCAGAGTGGTGAAGGCATAGACTGATAGGTTTTTCCAGCTGAAGGACAAGGCATCCACTTTCCAGGCTTGTTTGTGGGGAGCCCTTGTGCAAAATTTTCCAATTGGTAGTTCAGGGGAGAGGCAAACAGGTCTATATCTGGGCTCCCCCATTTGCTTGTCAACATGTTGAAAATCCTTGGCTCCAGTTTCCACTCATGTGGGTCCATGAGGTTTCTGCTTAATCCGTCTGTCAGTGTATTTAATTTTCCTGGCAGGAATTGAGCTTGTAGGTGCACCTGGTAGCTCAAGGCTGTGTTCCACAATGCCATGGCTAGTCTGCAGAGGGGGTAAGAATGTGTACCACCCCTGCTTGTTTATGTACCACATAACAGTGGTGTTGCCCATCTTTACCATTAGTTGTCTTGGAAGAATGTGGTCCTTGAAGGCTGCCAGAGCATTCTGTACAGCTAACATTTCTTTTTGATTGATATGCAGGTGCATTTGACTTGGGTTCCATTTGCCCTGAATGCACTTCCCTGCCAGGTGAGCCCCGCATGCACAGTCTGACGCATCTGTTAGGGTTTGGGCTGCAAGGGGTGGTGTGAAAGGTAGTACCTTGTTTTGGTGGCAGGCCTCTGCCCACTAAATGAACTCTAGGCATAGGCAAGGTAAGATAGGAATCTGTTTCCAGTTCGAGAATGTTGACACCATAGGCTTTTTAGATACCACTGTAGTTTCCTCATATGCAGTCTTGCATATGGAATTAGAAGAATGCAGGAGGCCATGAACCCCAAGGCTTGCAGTATTTGTGTTGCAGATAGCAGGGTTTTTGTGGTCACTTGTTTGAAGTAGTTTGTCAAATGAATTTGTTTCTCTGGCATGAGGTAAGCTATCTGGGAAGTCATATTCAAGCTTGCTCCCAGGAATATAATTTGTTGACAGGGCACCAGGTGTGATTTCTTTTCGTTTATGGTGTACCCCAGACAAGTTAAAACCCTTTGTACAAAGGCCAGATGATTCAAAAGTATGTCCTGGCTCTCTGCCTAAATTAGACTATCATCCAGGTATGGGTATATTTGAATATTTCTTTGCCTGCAAAATGCAATAACTGGAGCTAGGCACTTTGTGAATACCCTGGGTGCAGTAGATAAGCCAAAGGACAGTGCAGAGAACTGACGGTGCATGTAGCCTGCTTTGAAGTGTAGGTATTTTCTGCAAGATTCCCTGATTGGGATGTGCAGGTATGCTTTTTTTAAATCTAGTGTTGCCAACCAGGCATCTTTACCTAGCATAGGAAGTAATTGGTGAAGAGTCAGCATCTTGAATTTTGGAATCTCCAAAAAGGTGTTTAGAGTAGACAGGACCAGGATACGATGTCATGAATTGTCTTTTCTAGGTACCAGGAAAAGTCTCAAGTAGAAACCTTGTCCCTTTTCCTCTTCTGGTACCAGTTGAATAGTCCCCATGCTTAAGAGAGAAAGTACTTGTTTTTGGGCCTCTGCCCACTGATCTGGGGGTAGGTCCGGCCCCCCGCTTGGTGTTGGCAATGTCTGGAAGTAAAATCTGTAGCCCTGGGAAACTATATTTAAAACAAACCAAGAACCAACGAACCACAAACCAAAAAATCAATGAAGACGAAGTCCAAGCCGACAAGAATTTATTGATAACAGATAAACTTCACCATTCACCATTGACCTAGGTTTCGTCCCAAAACTCGGACTTCTTCAGAATGATTAAACCAACTCTGAACACACTTAAATATGCAATGCATTCCAATAAACCAATTAAATAAAATATCAATTAGACAATCAATTGTTATTGATAATAAAACCCCCTACGTAACCTTTGCTATAAAAATAAACCTAACCAATGTTGCCTGTCAAACCTTAGTATAAAAAACAATTTAATATAACAACTATAATATAAAAGTAAAATAACTAAAATTCCGGGTAAAAGTAATGCATTGGCGTACGATGATACCAAAATCAAATTACAAAAAATATATATATATATATATATATAGAATGATATATAAAATAAAATATAACATGTATGTATGAATATATAAAAGTGTATATATACCTGTATTAAATTACAATTCTAAATTTTTAAGTCTGTCCTATAATGTGTTTCAACTTAAGTAAAGGCTTAATGGAATTGTAGTTGTTGAGTCCAGGGTAGTTGTTTGCATTTAACCTAAGCTGCCATTTTAATTGACATACATCCAAATGTGAATCCGTAATCCTACCCTGTTGATCAACTATCACCTGTTGTAAGATACAAAATTTAAAAGTGTGATCGGCATTTCCCACCAAATGTCTTGTTAGGGCATTAGTAGTTTTAGCATGTTTAATATCTAATAAGTGTTCCTTAACACTTTCCCTAAAATTCCTGCATGTCTTGCCCACATAAAATGCATTACAATCCTGACATTTGGCAAGGTAAATCACGTTTTTAGTATAACAATCAAAAATGACCTAAGATAGAAATAAAACAATTAGTAATCATTAGCCTACTACCTGTTGGCAAAATATGGGAACAAATGGAGCATCTTCCGCATTTAAAATTACCAATGCTTCTATTAGTGGAAGGCCCCCTAAACAATAAATCCCTTTCAAAAATATCCTTAAATGCTAAATCCTTTCTATAAACAAACATGGGTTTCTTTCCAAAATGTGTGACAAAATCTTTTTCCATCTGGAAAATACCCCAGTTTCTGTGAATAATCTTTTTAATCACTTCGGAATCCCCATTATAAGTAGAAATAAACATTAAAGATAGATTTGTCAGAGAAGATGACTTTGTGGGCTCATGACTGTAACCAAAATAATTATTCTCAGAACTAAGTATGGCTTGAAACACACCAATATCTCTTTTATGTTTGATTTCCTTAAGGATATCCAAACATAGTTTTTCAGGATAACCTCTATTTAAAAATAAAGATAGCATAAAATTTAACTCATCCACAAAGTCATTATCATCACTAACCATCCGGGCTGCCCTGACCATTTGGCCCTTAACAATAGCCCTTTTCTGATGGTTAGGATGCCAGCTGTTAAACTGGAGATATGAGTTAGAAAAAGTGGGTTTCCTGTGTATATTGGATTTTATTAAACCATGTGCCCTATCATAAGTTAATCTAACATCCAAATAAGTAATGGTATTATCATTAATTTTGTGAGTAACTATATTTAAAACCCATTTGTCCTGGGTAATGAGTATCCAATTCTTTGCATGAAGAGCAATCTTTCCCCCCCAAAGGGTCAGTCAGTTGATAAATGCTTGGAAATTTTAAAAGGAAGTCATTGAGACAGTTTATGATAGGGGGGGGGTCTTATTATTCCCAGATTTGGAAGTGGATGTCCCCCACTGCTTAGTTCTGTGTGTCACCTGGGCCTGAAACCTGGGGTTTTTGCTGTGTCTGGGTTTGGTTTGAGAAGACCTGGAAGTGGCTGGAAAGGACCAATTCTTAGAGGGCCAGTGCCTACTAAATCTGGGAGGCTGAACTTGTAAAAAATCTTTAACAGTCTGCATAGATTTAGCTTTATCTTCCATCTTTTTAAGAACTTCCTCAGCCTTGTTGCCATAAGATGATCAGGGAAAGATTACTCCCTTCAGCCAAGCATGCCTACTGAGCAGACCCTGTAACAGCAGCCATGCAAGAGGCCTCTAATGAATCAAAACCACATTGCAAAGTATGTTTTCCAACTTGTTCAGCAGAATGTATTAACTCCTGTATTTTTTTTATTTTCCACACAGTCAGGAATCAACATCATTTTCTGTTTAAGCAGTCCAATAACATGTTGGTGATAACTTAACATATGAAACTGGCAGTTTAAAGCCCTAATGGCCAAGGTTGCAGAAGTGTAAACCTTCTTACCCCATCTATTCAGCGCTCTGGAGTCTCTAACAGAGGGGGTAGGATTTTCAGCAGTAGAAGCCTTAATGCCCTTGGGCCCCTGTGAAATAGTCTCTAGATCTCAGTAGGATTTTAAAAAAGGAACTTGTGGGACTTAGGGACCCTGCAGTATCTGTCGGGTTTTCTGGGAGCAGGAGGCAGGGAATCAGGGGTCAAACTAGATTCCAAAAAAGCATCAACAATGTCTAGCACAGGAGGAATAGCTAAAGGCATATGCTGAGGTAGGAGAAGGAAATCCCTAAGCCTCTTTTTTGAATCAGAAAAATCCTGGCTTTCCCAGTGGAAATGCTCCCTTAAAGTATGTAAGGTTTCCCCAAAAGAAAATTCCTCAGAAGGGGAAGCAGAAGGAATGGAGTCCTCTGCATCAGAATCTTCATAAGTAGATAAGGGAAAATCCAGATCATCAGAAAAAAACAGAATTCTGATCACAAGATTCATAATCAACTTCAGTCCTAGGCCTCTTAGAAGGGGGTGGGGGGTTGGCTACCCCTGATTAGAGTTATTAGATCTTCAGCCATTCTTATCATTTGCTTTTAGGCATAGAGGCCTGAGCGTAGTCTTTTTTTTTTTTTTTTTTTTTTTTTAAGGCATGGATGGAGATTTAGGCCTAAGTAAAGGAGGTGCCAGTTTAATATGCAAGTTCATAGGCCTGAATACACCCTCAGAAGCCGGTGCCTGCATGGCTCTGGACCCATCCAAAGTAGAGACATCCGCAGGTTCCATAGTTGAAGCATCTTGTGGCATACCGGACTCTGAATGGGTCTCAGTAGAGGCCTGTGAATCAGAAGTAGTGGGTATCAGGGCCTGCGAAAGTGACTCACTGAGTACCGGGAAACTGGCGACTGGCTTAGGAGAAGCGTAGTCAGCAGTTTTGGACCTCGGTGGCCTGTCTCTGTCTTTATCTTTGCATTTTTTTGGAATCCCAGTAGTTGGATGGCTAACCAACGACATTTCTGGATAATTAAACTGAGAACTGAAATATTTAGAGGCGAAAATATACAGACAATGGACAGTGCGCTGATTAAATAAAGCACAAAACCGACAGCAAGGTATGTCATGATCAGGGCCTAGGAAAGGAATACAGTACGAATGAAAATCTTTATGATAATGCAATTATTAACTTTTACTGACATTGGTAAGGAGCAAGAAAAAGTTTCCCAAATGGGGTACTTAGCTTTAGTTGAAGACTTCGGTTCTGAAACTAGAAAATGAAAATTTCAGGAGTCAGCCGACCGGCACTTGCGAACTGCTTCTGCTTCGGGCACCGCATGGCAAGAAACACTGATATAATGGTGTCGGCTGCATGTTTCATACCCCCGATGACCTGACATCATGGAAGAAGGGACAGCAACTGATGCAGGACCCAAGACTTTGTTAATCAGACCGACTGTGGGCTAACTGCAAGCAGATAACCCAAATGTAATGACTGCAACAGTGAAACACGATGAACATCAAAGGATTGGCAAATGGTACAGGCTTTGTAATCGAGGGCCTCCCCTAGACAAAATAAATACTGCTCGTGTGTGTCTTTATACAGGATTTGCCTACCACAAACACACTTTCCCTTAGTAGAAGACCTGTACATCTGAAACAGCAAAGAAACAAGAAAAAAATTCCACAAGGGTACTTACCTCAGTAGACAGCCTGATCAAGAAATCGAAAGGCCAATGTTGAGCAAAAACTGGATTGCAGAAATGGCGATCGAACATCTGAATCTCACTGCAGCAGAAATGTTTTGAGTTGGGTATGTGCAGATGTCACAGATACAGCCAACATCAGTTTATGGCCCCTGCATGCAACGTCACACGCACCCCGGTTTCTAAAACTTTGGTATACTAGCCGGATGTCTGGTGCTGCAAAGCAGCAACTCCCTAAGGTTATGAACACTGCAGCATAAGAAGAGAAGGACATATTCCGAAATTCCTTCCACTGCTTGGTCAGACTTCATAAATGCTTTTTGAGTCCCCAAGAAAAAATATTTTGAATTTTGAAGCCATAGCCTGCATGTGCACAATACACTGGTCTGCTTCCCACTGTATTTTTATGGAGTCCTTGTCCAACACAACTTATTTTCTTCACTTCTTTATTTCTCATTTTTTTCCCTTAGGTTACATCCAGACTGAATTAAACCCACACTGATGTATTTTACTGGTTTCCAGCAATTATTGGTTTCCTGCTTAAAGACCTCTATTGACATGCTTCTCACATTCAACACACATCTTGAAACTCCACAACAAAAAAATGTTTACAAAAGAATGTCAGTGCCTTAATCCAGGCTACTAAGAGAAAAAAATGCTTAGAAAAATATTTGTAACGGGATTAATGCTTAAAGGCTTGAGAAATGCATTATACAGAGCTGGGAGGGATCGTGTGATTGTCACTCTGAAAGGATGCTCATTAAACTGATATAAAAGAAGCAATAAAGAAATTGAATAATGTCATACTGGGCTATAAAGAAGTTATTTTTGCTGCAGGAAATCATGTAAGGAGAAAAATATAAAACAAAAATAAAAACTAAATGAAATTATGCAGAACAATAAATGGAGAAGTTGTAATGTCACCTTTGCTGATTCACCATCATCTCTGAGATTTTTCAAATAAAAATATATAAAAAGGCAAAGCAGCATAAACTACTAAATAATAAGAATGTTGGCTCAATTACGAGAGCAGCCATAGTTATATAGATGGGAAATCTAATTTCTAGATCTTTGTTCTTTACGAGGGACAGACTGTCTGTGGCATGTTGGAAATAAAATATCAGGGAAGAAAATAAAACTGATTAAATGTTTTTTTATAGATTCCCTTCATTTAGTTTTAGGCAGGCATGCATTAAGGCCACATTAAAATTTGCTTACATAATTTACAAAGTGTAAACAAAAAGCCATTATGCTAAAAAATGCATTCTAAAAGAATGGCAGTCACATGTATTGTAAATGAAACAGGATATATAAAAAAAACAGTCCTCCAGTAAATATATGATTAAATATGTTATCATAGCTTTGTACATAAAATAACAGGTGCACAAAGTTGCACTGCATGTGAGATAGAACCTTCACACTTACCACTATTACTAAACAGCCCTTCAGCAGAAACTGAGTCTGTCAGAGTCCGATTATTACAACAGACCACTCACTACTGTAGTGGGCTTTTACAGGAATTCAATATTTACCACTGGATCTATAGAGTCATTTATTAATGAATTAAATGATTTAAACTAGTGAAGGCTTTATTAGCTGGAGACCTAAACAGACCTATGGCTTGATGGGGCCCTTCAGTTCTCCAAGGGAAGCTGAGCACAGACTATTAACACATCTATGCTACAAAATGGTTATGCTGAATATGTTTACAAAATGGTTATGCTGAACATGTTTAACACCAGGTTAAAAAATGTCTTTGATGTTACACTGTCAATTCCAGATTTGAACATAAGCAGAATAAATTATTTTCTACTCTTATGATCATCTGCCCATCATTCTGCTGTTAGTGAATGAGTCAAGGTATAACCAATAAAATTAATTTTACTAAAGTCTTCTCTAAAGCTAATTATGAAATCATTAATGAACTAAATAACTGGAGACAGTAGAATGAAATGACAGGACTAACTGGTAAAGAATGTTGGGAAAATTTGATCATCAACAACATACCTCCCAGAAAATATGAGACTGGAGATAAATTAAATACACCTGACTCAATAACACATGAAATGATTTTCAAAGATTGCAAAGCTGTACCTAAAAGGAAAAAAAAAAAAAAACTGGATACACACTACTGTTGCAAAAATGTAGGGCAATTGAAAGAAGAACTAAAAGAAAATGTGTGAAAGATTTCATAGGTAGGTACTAGGCTATCGGCCCAAGTGCCTAAGTAAGCCTAGCCAACAAGGTTCCCTGGCTTACGCCACCCAAGAAAGTTAATTTCCTGTGCCCTGTCACACAAAGCCACAGAAGTGATCCCTGGGGTGCATTTCCTATTTCCCATCCACTCATCAAGATTTTCCTTTAAGAGTGCTAATGAGGAACTTTGCTCGACATAGATGGGTAGCTTGCTCCAGAGTATAGGAAGTCTCTGGGACAGGCATCTATCCCTCCAGCATGTCCTGTTTACTGTAGTGACAAGGTTTAGGTCCCTAGAGCGTGTAGCTTGGAGGGATTGGGATTTCTTTAGGTGTAGCATGTCCAACAGCTCTGGGTTTAACATAGCTTTATATGTTAGGCAGAGATCTCCTCAGGATAGGCGATATGCTACAGAGTAAAGCTATAGTTTTTTGAGACTGTCAGTGTAGGGCATCTGTTTGAGGCCAGTAATCCTCTTTGTGAGGTACTTCTGTGGCCTTTCCAGCTGCTGCAGATGTCCTGTGAGGTACATTCCAAAAGGGGCATTGTACTCTAATGGGTCTAATGAGTGCTGAGTAGAGGGATTCCTGGATGAGAACCGTTTTGTGATGAGGTGTGCCACATAGAAGGATTTCCTGACTACTGTGGGGATGTGATTACCAAAGGAGACACTACTGCCCACCTGGGTCCCAAGGTTTCATCATACATTCGGCGTTAAGTAGACTGCCGTTTATGTGGTAATTCATGGGTACAGTTTTTTTTACCAAAGGGGATGACAATGCACTTTTTGGCATTGAGCTTGAGGCCATGCCTCTGACACCAGGCATCTGTTTCAGTGAGGCCCTTCTGTAGGATGTCCACATCATTTGGGGACTTGACTAGGGCTCCTAGTTTGTAGTCATCTGTGAAGTGTTAGCCTGTACTTCAGAAAAGTAGATACCAAACAGAAGAGGTCCCAGGACTGAACCCTGTGGTACTCTCCACTTGTCACTGGTTTGAAGTCAGATTTTGAGTCTGCAACTTTTACAGTGTGGGTTCTGTCAGTGAGCCAGTTGGCAACCCATCTTGTGATGTAGGGATTTATACCTAGTTTAGTGAGTTTAGCTATAATTCCAGAATGGGGGGGGGGGTGTTGAAAGCCTTGGCTAGGTCAATATAGGCTGTGTGAACCACCTTACCCTCATCTATGGCTTTGGTGACTGCCTCACAGAAGTCGAACAGGTTCAGAATGCATGATCTGCCTTTCAAAAACCTGAACTGGGTGGGGTCCAGAGTTTGGAGGTTACCAATGTCTTTGTTTATGAGTTCCATGGCCTTGCAGACCAGGCTTGTCAGACTAATAGGGCGATAGTTCCCAGGATCAGTGGTGGCTCCCCCTTTGGCAAAATATACTACAGAGAACAGAAAATCCTTTTCAAATATATTGAATTATAAAGATAAAAAGGGGACATTTTTACAGATACATACTCTAACAGACAATATAACAAGAGTATTTGGATATGGTGAATACTATGCCAAAAAGATAGCATTTCTGTATTAAAATAAGACAAAGGTAGTGGATACTTCTACTGGCATTTGCCCAATTATCAACTAGAAGTCAGAGTAGAATTCCTTACCAAAATTAAGATAGAATGTGCAGCTGGCCCAGCTCAGATAAATATTCTTTGCAACAACCTGGAGAATCCCTGACACCAAGTTTAACATATGTATAACAGACACTTTCTGCCAATGATTTTGAAGCCAAGATTTGCCAAAAAAAAAAAAAAAAACTTCTTTCCAATTTATTTGGGAGGAGATTCATGAGAGTCAAACAATTATGAACCCAACAGCTTGGCATACAATCTGGGAAAAGCATGTAAAAACACTGATGAACTAATCTCAGCAAATACTGTAGAAGTAAAGAGGTATAAAATCAATGTGGGTTTTGTCCTGTATATTTTCCTTACAAACACTGACATTTTTAAAAATTACCAGAGTCTTTTGACAAAAACATATTACCAGACTTATTTTTATATCTGGCCAAGGCTTTTGATTCTGTTCCACATGAAACAATAATCAAGGGTATGAAAAGCAGTTATACATGCAAGTATAACTAATACTAGATCCAGCTAAGGTAAGCTGGAGAACTGTGCATCAAACTCACAGATGGTATGCCATTCAAAGATATTTCCAGTAAATACAGTAGCAACATAAGGGTCCATCCTGGGGAATTTTTAATTTGCGACAGCAATGGCAAGTTTGGAACAATGTTTGGTCCAGAAATGTCCATATGATGCAAAATTAACTGCCATGGTGCCCACAATACAACAGGAAATTCTTTAAAATATATATTTATGCAATTTTATATGAGAGCAAAACAAATGATACAAGATTTGCCAGAACTTAAATATGGTATTCCATATTGGACAGACACATGGGCAGTGCCCACAATGCTATTAATGATGACATCTTAACCAGCCTTACTGAATTTAGGGATCTAAAAGGGTTGATTAACACAAACTTTTATATACATGTAAAAGTTGTAAACAGAAGGGGCTTTTTAACAAGTAAAACAACATTAAGGACATTTACTATCAGGAATCAAAGTTTTAGCCCCATTACATGCAAGAATGATCAGACCAATCACAGAATATTTTTGAGCTTTGAAACTATTCAGTGAATGATATAACTAAACCTCAGATATTTCAAGAATACAAGTCTGGAAAGACAACACTACGATAAAATGCCAATGACATTAAAACTGTATTCAATTTACTACAGGTTGAAATAAAGCTATCTAATATAGACATTAAAATGTTTTAAAAATGAAAAACTAAGAGTAATTCTGGATGTTGAATTACATAAATCATACCTTTGGGACCAGAACTAATGCAGATGCTCCTTATTCAAGATGAACATTATAACACTAAATTTAAAAAAATAATTATTTTAATATTAGGGTAGCCAGATTATGGAATACACTCCTAAGATGAGAATCTGAAAATCTATGTCAGTTTAAAGGAGATGGATAAATTCTATGGGGAAGTTGCCTTCATGCCAAAAACTGGAAATAAGTTCTTTGATAATTTACAATTGGGTCCTGAGTCTATATAAACAATGCATCAATGAATGCTTGTGGGTAGAAGCATGGGTGAAGGCTGCCAGCCTAGCCAGATAGAATTGTGCAGATAATTCTATCATTTGTAAATATGAATGTAAACTACAGGCTTGTTGTCTTAAATGTAAAGCAATACTGTTACATTTGGAACTGGAAATAAATGTGGCAACATTGCCCTCTGCTGTAAAGAAAGCCAAGTCAAGCATTTCTTGTTGGTCCTTTGAAATTAAAATTATTTCATGGCTGCCTTTGATGTTTACAATTCGGCTCCGGCTGGGCTAGATGAAGGCTTCCGGCCTACTGTTTTAAGGCTAACATTAATGACCAGAATTTCCATATGGAATGTCCTTTATTGCTCTAAGTGTAAAAGAATGTAAATGCATTTTCTGTCAGCCTGGGAACACCAGGAAAGTGTGAAATAATGTAATGTTTTATCAGAACTGCAGTTTCAATTTAAACAGAGAGAACCAGAAGGCATTAAGCATTTTTGTCATGAACATCCAACTTACAGCATTCTGCCTGTTGTTGTATGTAAGTTATCTTAGACTTGTGTTTTCTTTTAGATTAACTAGGAACTATAAAGATTAGATTGTTTTTCTGTGATGTCAAAACTGTACTACTGATTTATTTTAAGTATTTCTGTGTGATCGCTGAACTCTTGACTAACACTGTTAGTACATAGTATTGTGCCTTTATTACTTTTTATTAAATATTTTAAAACCTTTTAACTGTGGCTGGTTTTGTGTAGAGATAAGTTAAGCTCTAAGTGTACATTGCATATATATAATGATCCTGTACCAGGTCACTCTAATAAGCCTTGAGACTGTTTAGTCACATCTACCAATTGGATAATAACTGCACAGTAATAATTGGACACCCTTTTAAGGGTCTTTGAGTAGCTGATAATTATGAGTGGGTGGTGGCAGCTGGTACTACCATATAGTCTGGGTAAAGAGGGGCAGAGCTGGAGAACCTGTGCCAGCCTTCCCCAGAAGTGTCTGTGTGGTTGTGTAAACTCTTATCTCAAAGTGTGTGTATGTCAGCTACTTGGGCAGGGACACGAAGCACTGGTTGGACAGAGAGGGTGCTGGAGATTTTAGCTTGCCCACTAGGCTGAGATCTGGACCATATAGCTGTGCCAGTGGGGAGTCTTATTGGGGACCTGGGGAGCAAGGGAGCGACCAGCCCCTGACTGTGATCTCTGTGTGCTCTTAAGGGAAATTGCACTTTACTGTGTGTATTTGTTATCCTTTCCTCATATATGGGATGCCCTCTCTGGTGTTAGTGGTGAGGATTGAGGCTCCTTGATTGCTGGGCCAGGGCGTGGGTGTTACAGCATGTACAAGCAAAAAAAAGTGTAGCATATCATGTGCTGAAATGCCAGAATGTAAAAGTCACGTCAGCCACCAGGGATGAAGTTAGATACCTAACAGAAAAACTCTCAAAGCCAAGATATCAGTGAGGCCATAAAAGACTTTCATGGCTGCCTAGATGATGGCATCTCTACCTGGCTCTCACCCTTGCAGTGGGAGTATCCATTACAGGACAGTGAATGGGCTTAAGACACATTGGGGAAGGTTAGATGATTGAAAGGCATAGGGCAAAATGAATATAGAAAAATATAACTAAACAAAATAAACAATTAGGTACTGTAAGAAAAACAACAAAATGCTTTTCCAGTAATAATTTATCAGAAGAAAACACTGATTCAAAGTTTGCACTAATACTCTGTTTATAAAAACATTTTATAAGAACAGATGACATCTGGAAGTAATCTAAATAAACAGAACTTAAAAAAAAGTTGAATAAAGTATAAATTGCACAAATTACTATTTGTGCCACGTTAGACAAATCAAAAAGCTGTTTTTTAATAAACAAATAACTATTTGGAAAACATTTAAACACTAATGCAATCAGTTTTAAGAACTAATTCCTATAAATGCTAGATTCTAGATCTGGAGGTAGTACCTTATTCGGTTCAACAAACCACCTTTCAAATCAGTCAATACTTAACACTAAATGAAGTAACAGGTGTACAAGATCAGCTCAACCAGTGCAAAGTACTAACTGAGAGAAAGAAAGGAACAGAAAAGAAAACCACCACTAGGTACATACCTTTTCAAATTCACATTTTTAGTCTAACGAAAACAAAAAAAATATATCTGTAGTAAGCAATGGGAATGTTGTAATTAGACACACAAAACTGAATTTTGACATAGGACAAGTATATTCACAGCTAGGCAGTTTCACATGGTCAAAGTCTCCCCCTCCCCTCCCCTCCAGCAGTCAAATGTCTCAACAGAATTACTCACTTTTTGTTTTACTATGTCAAAAAGATCATGAATGAAGGCATCATCATAAAAGCATTGTTCATACAACTCGCACATTCTAGCATCAGAGGTACAGAATTTTTACTATTTCTGAAGTGTCAGTAAAAAATGACAACCTTAATTACATGTCTGCAATTTTACATCACCTAGTGTCTATTGTTTTTGATTGTCCAACATTGCATTTTTTTAGGTACACTAAATTTAATTACAAAAGGCATACAGTGAAGTGTGAAGATATCTTTTCTGGCAAGCTAAAAATAAATATGACTGTGATAAATCAGTTTACCTCTGCTAGTTAAAAAAACACATAAATTTATGCAGTTTATATTAATACTCTTCCTCGATGTCAAGGTTATACACGTATGTAATTAACACTTCTCATTCAGAAGCCATTAAAATGTACAGTAATAAATGTGCAATTTTCAACACATCTCTCTCCTTCCCAAACCCCACAGTCTCACACATATATACACCTACATACACAAAACCAGAATGCTGAAACATATATTTCAAATTAAAGTTTTGGCATTATTCAACCAACCAATTTACCTTCTATTCGACAGTTACCACTTCGATAAAAACTGCTTTTGACCCAATCAACCATTTGACCAACTGTAGTAGCAATTAATTCATCAATGAAAGGCATGTACAATGAAATGCAACATACCCATAAGTGTATATTTCATAAATATATATATATATATATATATATATATATATATATATATATATAAATATATCTGATATCTTGGGAAATCCAACTGTAAAGCCATAGGGATCGAGGAAGGATAGGTCTTCCTTGCACATAAGCCGATACAGTAAAAATGCATCACATTACATCTACCTGGTGAACAACTTTTATGTATACATCATTGATGGCATGTTTAGACTATAGCTGTTTGCAACAATTTTACATGGAACATTTGATAAACTTTAGCAAAGACCTGCAGTGGCACTTTGTTACAATTCCTTAAGCTGCTGGTTATTTAATCAGCAGTGAGATCACTTTTTCTTAAATGATTGCCACTACTGGTTTCACAGGACGATTACTGCATTTTCTTCACTGATGATCATACTCAACAGCTTGCAACTAAGACAGCTGCCTCATTTTCTCCATCCCATCTTCAACACTGGCATCCCAAGCTGCCTTTGTTTATGTTTAGTAGCATCTGTCATTACAGCTCTTTGAGCCTATAATTCTCTCCCTGCCTAGGCAGCTTTCCCTACCCTAGTCATGAAGTGGGCTGTGTGTTCTTCAGTATTGAGTTTTCTATGGTCCTCAGTTGGTTCTCCATCCTCTATTAGTTTGGTAGTTTTAATGGTTTGGATTCAGCCTAGCCATATGCCACATCAAGGGCATCCTTGATCGATGCAGAACTGGGTCACCGATACCCTACTCTCTGCCAGGAACCAAGACAAGAACAAGCCTGTTTCCTGCCATGGAACCAAGGCTCAGCAACAGGCAACCAGAACCTATATAAAATTTCTAGAAGCCAACCAAAAAAGTACACGGTCAGACTCAGGCCCTTATGAAGAACTGTAACTGAAATGTTCTCCATAGAGCCCAGTTCCTCCTAAAGGACCCACACAGAAGCTGGTGACACCTATAATAAAAAAGGCTTGGCAAGGTATGCCAAAAGAAAAGAAATCTGCCCCAAAATGGAAGAACCCAGCCTAAACTTGCCCATGGAAAGGTTCCACATTATAATACACGTCATCCCTTGGCCACCAAGAGGCAGTTAAAGGGAATGCACTACTTCGCAGAATAAAGAGAGAACAATGAAGCTGCTGAATGGAATCCCCCACACAGAAGGGTCTCACCATCCCATACCAATCCAAATGAGAGAGACTTCAGAGGCATAAACAATCACAAACTTCACTGCACACTATACCACACACAGTCCACACACCTGTCTCTCAGAGCCACTAAGGCCTAAACATAAATCCAACATATTAGTCATAGGAGACTCAATTGTGAGACACAGAGATGTGCCCCTCACGAGGCTGGATAAGGAGAAAGTCATGGTTAATTGTTTGTTGTGTGCCAGAATTCGGTATATCACCAATGCACTGAAGTCTCTCAACAGGTACTGTTATAACTCTGTCATAGTCCATGTTGGAGTGAATGACTTAAGATGTACCTCCCTGGACTATATGAAGAGACATTATCAAGCTCACTGAGTGTGTGTCCCAGGCAGGTATGTCCCTAGCCTTAAGCAGCATTCTACCGTCACCCAGAATGATGTCTCAATGTAAACAGAAAATGATTGACTTTAACAACTGGCTTAGTTTCTGGTGTCATTCAAAGGGTATCCACTACCTGACAGCCTGGGATGACATGACTGACAAGCCACGATGATTTGCCAGACATAGCCTGCATCTGTCTCCTTTGGGGTTCAGGCTCCTGGCAAAGGCTCTTGCCTCCCACATAGTGCCTTTTTTTAGGCAATGCCAGGAGGCAAAACCACCAACATGAAAATTTTCATCTAAATGTAAATTAAAGGTCATGCTGCTAAACGCTAGAAATCTAAACATGAAACTGCACTCACTGCAAGCATTCTTAACCCTAGAAGAAGCTGACATTTGTGCAGTTACAGAAACCTGGTTCAAAGCTGCAAAGAGCACCCCAGCCATACCAGGTTACTCATTCTATCATTCATTCAGACCCTAAGCCGTGGTCAGCAAAACAAATGGAGGTGGAATTGCAATATATATAAAAGACATGCACACCTCAAGGTTGGTCAAACAGTACGATGCACAGAAAATACTCCAGGTGGAGTTGAAATATATGTAAAAGATATGCACACCTCAAGGCTGGTCAAACAGTATGATGCACAGGAAATACTCCAGGTGGGGTTGCAATATATATAAAAGACATGCACACCTCAAGGCTGGTCAAACAGTATGATGCACAGGAAATACTCCAGGTGGAGTTAACAATTGACAAGACCCCCTATTCAAATCATAGCTACTTACAGGCCTCCAACTCTGACTCAAGATGCCCACGCCACCTATCTGGACCTCTTCAAATCTATCAAGATTCAGCCCTTTACCCAGATCCTGGGCAACTAACTATTCAACCACACACTGGAAGAAATACTCATGCCAAAACAGAAATGCCCAGAGATTCCTTGATTTTTGTCAATGCAAATGCCTTGGACCAGTTGGTTGACACCCCCACAACAGGGAAAAATATCTTGGACTTGATATTAACCAACATGAGTAATCACTGCAGCATCCCTACAGTGTCATCATCCCTGGTAAGATATGACCACAAAGCAGTCACTTTCAAAGTCACCATATCCCCCAACCCCCCCCCCCGCCCAGATATGGTGAAACAAAAAAAGTATCCAAAGCTGACTGCAACCTCCTGAGCGGAGATATAAACAGGTTCACAGCCCCTCCCCCTCCACAGAAACTGGCACATAGTCCAAACTTGCACCAAAGTACTATATGAACACTTTTTATATAGCTGCATGGAATCAGGAATACCAGAGAGGCCAAAATCATCCTCAAGGAAGAGTAAACCTGTCTGGTGGACATCTTCAATAAATAAACTCTATAATAATAGGAAAAAATTGCTGTCCAGGACCAAGAAGGCGCAGGTGCCTAATTGGAAACAATTTCTTCTTAGCCTGAACAAGCAAATAAGAGCACTAGTGAAATCTTCCAAAGCAAATTTCGAGTCCAAACTAGCCACATCTACTAAAGACAATCATAAGGCTTTTTTCACATATGTCCGCAATCTGAAGGGAAGCACCCAGATCGGTTCAGAACTGGTGGCTAAGGACACCACATACACAAACCCTGCAGATATAGCCAACCTGCTGGCAGACAGGGTCAGTGAAAACTTCACTCTTCTGTCCCCCCATCAGCAAAACAGGACATCCCCAGTACCTGCCTCCCTCCCCTTATCTCTAGGGAGCAAGTCATCACTGCCCTCTCAAAGGCAAAAATAATACAGCCTCCATGGGACCCGATAACACCCCAGGCTGCATCCTACCAGGATTGGCCTTAGGTCAACTGGCACCCTAGGCAAAAGGGCTCCACGGCGCCCCCCCCCCGCCACACTACCCGGTGCCTCCATCCAGGTCTACCTACACTTAATAAATACTGGAAAAGTGCCCCTGCTAGAGCAGCGCCCTAGGCAGCTGCCTAGTTGGCCTGTGCCTAAGGCCGGCTATGCATCCTACACTACTCAGGCAGGAACTTGCAGCACCATTAGGCACCCTATTTTACCAAATCCTGAGTACCAGCTTTGTCCCAGCCGAGTGGAGGACAGCTGTCATCCCTTTGCACAAAGGTGGAGCATCCACCGATCCAGGAAATTACAGACCCATCAGCCTAACTAGCCTGATCTGCAAGGCCATGGAGCGGATTATCATGGACCTCATTAACACGGACATTGGCAACCTCCAGACACTTGATTTCACAGTCTGGTTTTGTCAAGGGGAGGTCATGCTTATAAAATTTGGTCGACTTCAAGACAGTCACCAAGGCCATAGACGAGGGGCAAATGCTGCACACCGCCTAACTTGACCTGGCCAAGGCCTTTGATACTATTCCCCACTCAGGTATAATAAACACTCACAACTAGGCATCAATCCATATGTTACCAGATGGGGTAGCAAACTGGCTCACTGATAGAACCCACCTAGTGAAAACAGGGGAAGCCACCTCAAGTAGCAGACCCATAACAAGTGGTGTACCCCAGGGATCGGTCTTGGGGCTTCTGCTGTTTGAGATGTACTTCTCAGAGGTGTAGGCCAAATTTAGTGGGCTATGGCTGACCAAGTTTGTAGATGACTGCAAGCTGGGTGCCATCATCAATTCCCCTAATGATGTGAGCATCCTCCAAGAGGGTCTCACCCAAACAAATGACTGGTGCCAGCAACATGGCCTCAAACTAAATTACAAAAAATGCATCATCATCCCTTTTGGGGAGAATGATGTCCCCACAAATTACCACACTGATAATAAGGCACTAAGCATGCAATCAGTTGTGAGGGACTTGGGAACCCTGGTTGATAGCAAACTGACTTTTGATCACCATATTGCCTCCATTATATGGAAAGCTTTCTACATGGCCCACCTCATTAGTAAGGGAATCTCATCCAGGGACAAGGTGGTCATAACATCCCTGTATTCTTCCCTTATAAGGCCGATTATTGAATACAATGCCACTTTTGGCATGTACTTCACAAAGCATATGCAGCAGCTGGAGAGACCACAGAAATTCCTCACCTGGAGAATCCAGGGCCTCAAATGTCTACCCTACACAGATAGGCTAAAAGCCCTGTCCATCTACTCAGTCTCCTCCAGACTCCTCAGAGGTGACCTCTGTCTGGCATACAAAGCAATCTGAGACCCAGTGGGACTGCTGCATATCTGCACATCAAGCTCCACTCAAGTAACCCACGTGTGAGACCTCAACCTGGTCTGTGACGTAAATAGAACTTGCTGGCAGGACAGAGTTGTGTCCTACAGATTCCCCCTTTTGTGGAATAGACTCCCTCTCCCTATAAAGCAGAGCACCTCATTAAACCCTTTTAAGCGCAACCTGGATAACTGGATGGGGAACAGAAAATACACCTGTGGGATTCCACCTATGTCCCTGCTAGACAGTGGCATAGGGTGCTGAGTTGTTGGAACATGGGCTAAATTCTTGGCTAGGCTTGTAGGGCATCAGGGCCAATAGTCTAGCAATGTCCTATGATCCATATGACCTACTGCTAAACCAGGATGGGGAAGAGGACACAATGAGCTCTGTAGATGGAGTCTACCATCAGAAATTCTCACCTCTGAAACTATCCTGGTCAAGCCATGAAGATCACACCTCACCAACATTATTTAACTGTGGAAATTCAGTCTAGATGCCATAACTTCTGGGAAAAGGAGGAGATGCAACTCCCTAAAAGAAGCTGAGGGTAACCACAACCACATGGAACAATCACCTATCAAGACCAGGGAGAGGATTCATCTGTCAAACTTTACTTCCATGTCAAGGGCAGCCTGGATGACAGCCCTCTAGCCTGGGGCTCCAATGACAGACCCAACAAGTTCCCTATCACTCATCCACAGGAACTGCCTCTAAATAGGAATGGCTGGAAGGTGGGAAAAAAGAACCCACCACAGTTGCTGGAAATCAGACAAATGTGGGCCTCAACTCTGTTCCCTGTTCTACTGGCTCCAAGTGTGTGGTAGGTAGCCTCTCAGCCCATTCTGCTTTGGGCATTCAGGAGGAGGTGTAGCAACAGTGCTTCACGAAGGTGGGGGTCAAAAGGTGTAATCAGCAATGTTAGCATCTCAGAACAGATCTGTTGGATGGGAACTCAAAGCGACTCTGTAGCCATAAGTGGCCATCTCAATTGACTGCCATTGTAGAAGAAGGGTTGTTCCCATGGGATCACCCTCAACAAAAAAAAAATGGTAGGCAAGACACCTCAACACCAAAGTCAAAGGAAGGGATATGGAGAAATCTCTTCTTAACTGGCACAGAAGTCAACAATGAGAAATCTCAAGTGACCCAGACTTAAAGTACCTCCCATGGCAAAAAATGGGTCTGCTGCTCAGGAATATCTAACATGAGTCACCAAAGCAAAAGGCCTGCTTTGAGGATCAAGCAATATGGCAAGTACTGTCAAATTTTTTATATCTTACTTCGACGAGCCCTTAGTAGTGAGATGAATCCCATAAGTCCCCCTCAAAAGATCTGAAAGAGATGTAGGAATGACAGAATGCTATGCTCTCAGACAGAGGTGTGTTTAAAGTGGATCAGACTGCCAATCCATCCCTATTCTAAGGGAGAGGGAAAGAGTCTCCCCTTTAAGCTGAAGGAGTAGCTATCAACTGAAAGGTGAGATATGGGCCTGCTATCAGCCCCATCACGGAGAACACATAGAGGAAAGGGAGGAACATAGCTGAAGCAGTAGCAAGCAATAGATCAAACCCTCATCTATCAATCCCTGAACAATTACTCTTTCACTGGAGCTAAACTGTGGAGTGGCTAAAGCATTAACTATAGCTACCAGACAGCATTTAATGTGAGGGCACCACACATAATCATCAAGATAAGTATGAAGTCTTCCTTGATTCCAGACTTACACAGGGTCTTAAGAGTAGTCCTCAATGACTCCAAGCAAAAGAAACTGGTGCCTGCAGAGAGGAGATACACAGCTGATAGTCTCAAGCCCCAGCGCAGCAGAAGAATGTACTTTCATACCAAATCTCTCAAGTGATCTGGTCTGCCCAACCATGAGGGGATAAAGTGCAGCATCTCTGCCACCTTAAGGACTGCTGAAGCCAGATGGAAGTAAGCCCTGGGATGACTGTACAAAACATCACTCCAATCCACTGGGGGTTAAGAGCACTTGCATGTGCAGAATAAAGGGGGCACTACTACGACTGTGAAAAAAAAAACTAGTTCTAGTGAAGGGGCAGAGTGGCAAAGAATTCCAGAAAGTATCCCAAACTAGGGAAAGGCAACCCTTCAAGTGCTGCACAGCCTCAATGAAAAAAGTTTCATCCCATATGTAGCGGGACTAGCCCCGAGTCTAATAAGCTTCATCTGTGTCAGAAATTAAGTCCTCCCTGTGCAGTCTTACACTGGTGATCATGTGGTCTTTGGATTGTCTACATGCAGCATCATGTCTGGGCATGTGCAAGAGACAGTAACCTACACAGAGGATGATGGACTACACTCATACATAGATGTAATATGTTTCAAGCCAACTGCAATCTACACATGCATATTCACATAACAAAGGCTGCAGGCTGTGTACAAGGGACAGAGACTTACAAAGGGCCTAGAGCAAACACCACACAAATTCTCCACCTGCAACTCTACACACCGAGGTAATCACCTGAGTTGAAGCCCACTGGTGAAGCTTACACTGGAAATCTTTCTCCACCAGGACAACTCAGTGCAAAAGAGCTGAAAGGAAGTCCTAGCAGAAGCCTTATCCCTGAGGAATCTCAGTCCATGGTCACATGACCTAAGAGGCTCTTCCTCATGATTAGGCTGGGCAGGCTGAGAACCAGATGAAAAGAAGGAAACAGTCTCTTACACCACAGGATATACCATGGGATGGCAGCTAGGGTGATCCAGCTCCAACAAATGGTCCCCACCCCTCAGAGCCAATGAAAACATTGACAAGGCTGACCAACTTTTAGGGGATTAGGCCTAGCCAATTACCCATCACTTAGGCACCAACATAAATCCTTATCCAAATCCTGCAAGATTCCCTTTCCCTAAAGCAGGGTAATTTTACTGTTGATAACAAAGCTCAAGGGTTGAACTGTGAATTGCAAAAAAAAACCCCAAAAAACAAAAAAAAATAAATAATTGAGAATCAGCACAAGTCAATACATGAAATCATAGCATGTGTCATCTCATATTCACATTTGTCCCTGGTCTGGGGATTTACAGAAAAGGATGCTTAATGTTGATAAGTGGAAAGAATAAACTGAACCATAAGGAGCATCTTTAGTGTGTTAATCCATAAAATTCTAAAAGCTGAAACTAATGCTGTGCAAAGTAGATGAGACCGCCCCAGATACAATATGCATTGTGGAATGTAAGAAATGTGCCCAGTGCAGAGAACTTCCCCAAAATATCAAATAATATGGGGAGGACTGATGCAACTGTTATATCTTATTTCAAGTAGCCCTCTTGCAGTGAGATGAATCACAAACATACCAGCAAATCCCTAAAGGAAGAGAGGCAGTAGCCAGACAGCTTTAATGGGGTTGAAGGTGGAACACTTCAGTACCTACACACAGAGGGAAGCTCTAATCCTTGGGCGGAGGTCTAAACTCTGCGTAACTAAATCCATTGGGGAATTTAATTTAAAGGAGAGGTTTATGTTATCAATGTTATGCAGACGACACCCAATTATAATTCCCTTTTCCTTAGCAGCAAATGTCAAATCAATCCCTCCTCTTGCTGAGGTTCTAAAGTCTAGCCATATGAAGACATGCACTAATCATGTGAAAGTTAGCACATTTAGGATTGCGGCTGTAGCAGCTCATACCAGATTGAGGAAACTGGTCTGTTTAGCCCTGAAACCCTGCATTTAATAGTAGTAGGCTTGACTTTCTTAATAAGGTGTGTGACTTAGAAGATATTCTTATTGGCAGACCAATTCTAAAATACAAGTTGTCAGCTTTAGCCAAGGCTTTCTGTTATCTACAGAATGTAATCAAAATCAAGCAACATCTTCCAAAAGAGAACATCTCTACAGTGCTCAATGGTTTGGTGGTCTTATGGATGGACTACAGTTATTCTATTCATCATAAGTTTTCCAACTCTGAACTAGACTGTATTTAACATGAGCAGAATTCTGAAGCCCAGATATTAACTGCACTTCTCATTCCCACTATAATCCAATGGTACTGTAGTCTATACTGGCTGCAGGATTCAATCCTGGATTATCTTCAGGTTTCTGATGCTAGTATATTTAGCACTAAATGAAATGGACCCATCCTATGTGAAAAAACTAGTAGTCCGATACACACACCAAAGAGGTTCCAGTATTCTGCATGGTGGGTGGCTTGTGGTTCCATAGTATAAAAAAGATTCTTCAGTTTTCATTTTTTTCTCATTCTAGTTGCCATGCCTGTGGAACCCCAAGCCCCAGTCTCACACAGGCCAGCTTTAAAGGCCCCTTAAAATCCATTGTTTTACTCCAGCCTGTGACCTCCAAGATTTGCTATGTACTCTACGCTTGGGTTAATACAGAGTGTGGTCTACTTGTATATTTTATTAATGTGTCATCTTGTTATTGTGTGGAGTTTAAATCTGAAACACCTTAATAAATCTGAAGTTCCCACTAATTTAATGCACCTAATATAAACTGGTCACACTGCAAATGTCAATCATGGAAAAACCTCCACAACAAGGGCTGGAGGGAACATCACTCATTGAGGGAATGAACTTTTAACAGCATTTGACAACAATGATAGTAAACATTGAAGGAATGTACACTGTATCCTACCCTAGATTTCAAATCCTAAAAAGAAATCGGGAAGATTTTTATTTATCATTTGGGTAAGAAGGCTGGTCCATGGACACTCTGAGCTATGACCAAGTCCATAAGGACAAGGGTAAAAATAATGCAAGTATACACTTAGAGAAGCTAATCTACAAGCATGTTTTAGGAGGTACAGAAACAGCAGACGTGCAGAGCATGCAAATTTCACAAAGACAGGGACTGGAAGATAGGACTCGATCCTGGATCCAAGGACTTCAAGGCAGAGACTATCACTGACTCACTGTTATGTCCAAAATGGTTTTGTTGAATGAAAGTTTGGGAGCCTCATGGTCAGACAAAAGGAAAATACACCTCCAGCTTGCTCATTACTCCATGGACTGGATGCAGTGATTTAAAACTAGAAGCAAACTTGAATAGGAATGACAACTCTAACCAATAGAAGCGCACTGTCCACTGAAGCAACATACGGAAGAGTGCAAAGGAACAGTGAAGACAGTGGCTGACAAGAAATGCAGCAGGCGTAGAAGTATATAGATCTGACTATACCTCTGCTTAACTGTCTTCAAGGAAAGAAAGTACACTAGACTGTATTCAAGAGAAGTCTATGAAATCCTTTGAAAGGCAGCAAGACAGTCTTATTAAATGGCAATCATCATCAGAGACTTTAACCACAGCAAAGCCCAGAGCTAATGAAAGAAGGCCATTAGAGGAAGCTACCATAAACTTATCCATATAGTTACAGAAAGATCAGCATGTACTTCTGACAATACCATTCCCGCCACCACCCCCTTCAGCTCATTGGTAAAGGCTCTGAAAGAGGAAAGAACAAAAGGAAGAAAACCTGAACTGTTACAGCAACACCCCTTTTTTTAAGGATAATAGGCTCCCAGATCCCATTATGTTCAGCAGTACTATCCAGAACCACTGAGAATGCACCAGACACAAAAGGGTGTCCAAGTGGAACCTAAAATACCAGATGTTTTTAAAGCTGCTGCTAAGGTTCATGATACCTCCAGCAAACAAACAGAATGTTCTGGGATGATGCAAAGGCAGAAATGAGAACAGCTGCCTTGTTTGACTTCTGGCTTTGGTTTTATGCCTCTTCTTTCAAAGAAGGGAATAAGACCGACTCAACTCCTCTGAAACAAACTGGACTGCCAGAGGAGTGCAACCTCATTACATTGTCATTTTCAGTGAGGTCCAGGATCATCCTGTACATAAGCCTGTGACAGACATCTCTGACTGAGAAGACTGCTGCAGGTTAGCCACGAGACACAGTCTTGTGGGTGGCATAGCAAGTAGTGTAAGTGAGGCAGCACCATTCAATGCCTGGGTCAGCTCATCTGTCCATGCAGAGAACTCTTCCTCTGGACCTATGCTAATCTACTAAAAAAGGACACTAAAAAGGCTTTACACGCCACTGGTGTCCAAAAATGCTTAGTACTCTTCTGAAGACCATCAATAATACCCTCACAGTCTGTCCTCCAAATATAGTATCTGATGCATGACATCATTTAGAATAGCTTAAAGAGCTCTTCATGAAAGAGAATGAGCTACAAACAGGCCAACCTGTGCAGGTACGTGTGAAAACAGCCTTTTTCACCAACATTAATGCTATTAAATCTACTATACGCAACATGAAATTCCACTGCAGTGGAAGCTTGAAGACTTTGGTCAAAGTCTATTCCAAAAGGGACTAAAGAATCTCTGACAGATGATACAGTTTAGACACACTGTACTTCTGGCAAACATATCCTCTGCTCATAGGAAATAAGGCTAGATGTTGGAGTTGTGCGGCTTTTTCATTTTCACTACTGAATCCATTCTGGACTTTATCAGGAGATACTAAAACAGTAGGCCAAAGGATGCCAAAGTCATCTGTAGATGATTACTGTCTCAACAGAGGAGATGAATATTAAGAAAAGACTTAGCTGACAGGGTATTTATTCTAGGAACACTACTCAAGTATGAATCCATTGCAGAGGGCCCCACAAAATAAAAGTAAAACTGGATAATGTAAAAAAGTGATCGCTGCTGCTGCTGCTCACATTTTTAATTAAGCAACTTTCATTGCGACTGTAACTGTAAGCACCATTACACTATGCAGAAAATGTACGTACTGAATTTGTTTTTTTCCCTCAAATCATACTGACGTACGTTATTTTCATTATGTTTTTTTTTTTTTTTTTTAAGTTCAAACTGATTCATACATCAATGGCTTGCAAATGACTGTATTACTACTAATCTCAAAGGAGCAAACTTTAAAACAGATGGAATCTCCTCAGACACTATTCAGCTCAGTAAAATCTATATCAAAAGATACCCCCAACAGAAACAGTTTCAACAAATCCAAAAGGTAAATGTGCTGACTAATGTACTGAAAACCTAACAGAAAAGTGAGGGTTCACTGTATCAGCTTATTTTCAAGACTACCTTAGGCACTGGAGGACAAAGCTGAGATCTCTGAGAGCTCTCTCTTCCTACAATTCTTCAAAGATCTCTGGACTACATATAGAAGATATGCACTACATGCATATTCTCACACTGATGCACACTGTGGACTCGTACTAGAGCAAGGAAATTTAACTTGCATCATGATACTGAGTTCTACTCCAAGAAGCATGAGTAAGGTATATCTTCAAAAGCAGAATGGCAACCAAAGTTGTAACATAATAATATTATAATCTTGAAGTATTTACAGTATACACAACTGTATCATGTGGATGGGTAGGCTAAAAAAGGGACAGAATGAAGCCAATAATTATTACTGTAGAAAGCTTTCATGAAGATCCCCTGAGAAATTAATACACACGTACCTGTTATATGACACGTCAAGAGGTCCACTGCAGTAAGTGACACCTGGGAAGAATATTGAGTAATTCACCTTCGTTAGAAGCAGCAAGAGAGGCCACTGGTGGTTGTTCAGACTGGTGGTTGCTTTGGTCTGTGTGGGCATGTGGCACGCTATTTCTATGGTTTTGATGCATTGTATGGCTGGCTTTGTCCTGTTCTAAGGGCACTATAATGTAAGTGATTTTGCAGAACAGATTCTTCTAATGCAGACAGAGTGGTGGTAACCTGGTGCAGTGCATGCAATATGAAAATTATACTAACTGCCATGTTTCCTACTTTAGGGCATGTTATTACCAAAACAGCATTTTGTCAGGTTATAACTGCCAACAAAGGGAAAGATAAAACACTAGATAACATTTTAGTAAACAGAGATAATGAACAAGTAAGCTACATGACTGGTGCCAAAGCAATTCCTATAATACACACACACATTAACAGTGCTTGGTAAGGATGTGCACTAAAAGCAGCATAACTGCAGCAATAACAACCAAAATGAACACAATTACAAGCCGAGCTCATGCAACAGCCTGCACTAAAACCTGAGCTAGTAGTTCTTGCTTAATGTATAAAGAACTGTTGAATTTTGTTCCCAAGGAAGAAAAGAGAAAGATGAATGGATGGACAGATTAAGTGACAGTTTAACCACCACTGATGGAAAAAGGTGTAGATTAGTCCCAAGAAACATCAGATTTTGATAAAACCCTGTAATGTTCACTACAGATAAAAGGTTTGCAGAACTGAGATCCACCTGGCATAGTGACAAAAAAGTACAGTTGTGTACACTTACTATAAATGTAGATGTTAGAGTGTATTCACTGTTGTAGTCATCACATTTGGGTTATCTGCCTGCAGGTAGCCCTCAGCCGGCCTGAATACCAGAGTCTTCGGATTTCTGCATCAGATGCTGTCTCTTCTTCCATGATGTCAGGTCGTCAGGGACATAAAACATGCAGCCGACACCATTACATCAGTTTTCTTGCCCCAGATGTCAGGTGCCCCACAATAGGAAGCAATTATATGGCATGGTACACCCCCATCAAAAAGCAAATACACCAGAAAAAATAAATATACCAAACAAGAAAGAAAAGTAGAGCCAAGAGAAGTCAGGGGGCTGGAGGGAGGGTAACCAGGACTGCAACAGTGAATACACTCGAACATCTACATTTATGGTAAGTGTACACAACTGTACTACGTTCTTCATGTTTCACTGTTGCAGTCATCACATTTGGGTTGATTCCCAAAGCTAAGGAAGGGAGGAGGAAGTTAAAGAGCATTAGGACCTGCTATTAAAGCCCTGCAAGACTGCAGTGGCAAATCCAGCTCTGGATTTAGAAAAGATAGGCATGTGGTAATGTTTGGTGAAGGTATGTACAGAGCTCCAGGTAGCAGCTTCTATGATGTCCCTGGTAGGGACTCTTCTGAGAAAAGCCAAAGAGGTAGATGCAGCCCTGGTGGAATGAGATCTTATCCCCTGTGGGGTAGGTTTTCCATGGTGCTTGTGGCAGAAATTAATGCAATGTGCTATCCATTTGGAAATGGTTTACTTTGAAATGGCCTTCCCCTCTGCCCCTGGAGTAAAGCCAACTAGCAGCTGTTCTGGGAGGTTTAGTCCTGTCCAAATAAAATCTAAGTTGTCTGTGCACGTTCAGAGAGTGCAGTATTCATTCTCCTTTGTTTTCTGGATTAGGAAAAAAAGTAGGCAAATGAATGGACTGATTTAAGGTCACACTAGACAACCACCTTGGGCATAAAGGAAGGATTAGTTCTGAGGAAAACCCTATCCGCATGGAAGATAATGAAGGGTTCCCACTGCCATAAGGGCCTGTAATTCAGACACTCTTTTTGCTGAAGTGATGGCTAGAAGGAAGGCTGTTTTCCAAGAAAGGAATTTCAACTCTGCTGTTTCAGCTGGCTCAAAGGGGGGTGGGGTGGAGTGAGCTTTTCCAATACAAAGTTGAGGGCCCAGGCTGGAGTGGGAGCTCTCCTGGGGGGGGGGGTCTTAAATATTTGGCCCCCTCTAAGGAATTGTTTGAGCAAGAGGTGAGAAAAGAGGGGTGGCTCAGTATTATAATGTGCTGAAATGGCAGAGGCATGAATTTTAATTGACGATAAGGATAGGCCCTTGTGGAGCATTTCTGTTAAGTACTGTAGAATATGAGGTAAGCTGGGCACCGTTGTGCCCATCCCCTGAGCCTGGATCCAGGAACAGTACCTTTTCAGCATAGGATTTTCTAGTACTAGGTCGTCTTGCCTCCAGAATGACATCCAGCACCTGCTTACTGAGTGATGCTAGAGGACAGCTCAAGGAATTAGCCAGGCTGCAAGGTTCAGGGTTTGAAGCTGAGGGTGCCAAATCTGGCCCGGCTGCTGGAACAGCAGGGAAGGGGTCTGAGGCAGGAGCCATGGTTGCAGCGGTGTCATACTGAGCAAGAGGGGGTACCAGTGCTGGCATGGCCAGTCTGTTGCAATCAGTATTGTCCTTGGCTTGTCCTGTTTTATCTTTAGTAGAACCTTCGAGAGGAGAGGCAGAGGGGGAAAGGCATAAACTGAGAGACTTTTCACAGGTAAAGGACAGGGCATCCACTTTCCAAGCTTGGCTGTGGGGAGTTCTTGTGCAGAATTTGTTCAATTGGTAGTCCTGGGGGGAGGCAAACAGGTCTACCTCTGGAGTCCCCCATTTGTTCCTCAAGAGGTTGAATATTTTTGGTTCTAGTTTCCATTCGTGTGGGTCCATGAGATTTCTGCTCAAGTCGTCTGCCAGTGAATTTAGTTTGCCTGGCAGGAACTGAGCTTGTAGATGTACTTGGTAGCTCAAGGCTGTATTCCACAGAGCCATGGCTAGTCTGCAGAGAGGGTATGAGTGGGTTCCCCCCTACTTGTTTATGTACCACATAACTGTGGTGTTGTCTGTCTTTACCAATATTTGTCCTGGAAGAATACAGTCTTCGAAGGCTGTCAGAGCATTCTGTACAGCTAACATTTCTTTTTGATTGATATGCAGGTGCATCTGTCTCGGGTTCCATTTGCCCTGAATGCACTGCCCGCCATGTGAGCCCCCCCCCCCTGCATAGTCTGATGAGTCTGTTGTTAGGGTTTGGGTGGCAGGGGGTAGAGTGAAAGGGAGTCCCTTGTTGTGGTAGCAGGCCTCTGCCCAGCAAAGGAACTCTGTCTTCACACAAGGAATGATAGAAATCATTGTTTCCAGATCCGGAGAATGTTGACACCATAGGCTTTTTAGATACCATTGGAGTTTCCTCATATGCAGTCTTGCATACTGAATTAGCAGAATGCAAGAGGCCTTGACCCCCAGGGCTTGCAGTATTTTCCTTGCAGATAGCTGGTGTGTTGTGGCCAATAGTTTGAAGTAGGTTGTCAACTAAACTTGTTTCTCCAGAGTGTGGAGTGCCATCTGGGAAGTTGTGTTCAGGCTTGCTCCCAGGAATATAATCTGTTGGCAGGGTACTAGGTGAGATTTCTTTTCATTGATGGTGTACCCCAGTGAGGTTAGAAGTTTGTTTATGAATGCCAGGTGTAGTAATAGCAAGTCCTGGTTTTCTGCCTGAATCAGACAATCATCCAAGTATGGGTAAATTTGAATATTTCTCTGCCTACAAAATGCAATGGCTGGAGCTAGACACTTTGTGAATACCCTGGGCGCAGTACATAAGCCAAAGGGAAATGCAGAGAACTGATAGTGCATAGAGCCTGCCCTGAAGCGTAGGCATTTCCTGCAATATTCCCTTATTGGGATGTGCAGGTATGCTTCCTTTAGGTCTAAGATTGCCAGCCAGGCATCCTTGGTTAACATAGGAAAAAGCTGTTGAAGAGTTAGCATTTTGAATTTTGGAACCACCAGAAAGGTGCTGAGAATAGAGAGGTCCAGGATAGGATGCTAGGAGTTGTCTTTTCTGGGTACCAGAAAAAGTCTTGAAAAACCTTGTCCCCTTTGCTCTGCTGGGACAGGTTGAATAGCCCTGATACTGAGAACAGAGATAACCTGCTGTTGGGCCTCCACCCACTGATTTGGGGGTAGGTCTGGTGAACCATTTGGGGTTGGTAGTGTGTGGAAGTGGAATCTGTATCCTTGGGAGACTATGTTCCAAACCCATTTGTCCTGGGTAATGAGTTCCCAGGTTTTTGCATGCAGGACTTGGAAGGGTTAAGGTTAAGTCATTGTGCCATTTGTCCGTAGGGAGGGGTGGCTTACTACTCCTTGCTTTGGAAGTGGGAGCCCCCCACTGCTTAGGTCTGTGCGTAACCTGAGACTGTAGCCTAGGTGGTCTGCTGTTCCTGGGTTTGGACTAAGAAGGCCTGGAAGGGACTGGAAAGGACCAGTTCTTTGAAGGCCAATGCCTACTGAATCTGGGAGGTTGTACTTGTAGAAAATCTGTACCAGTTTGCATAGATTTAGCTTTTTCCTCCATCCTTTTGAGGACTTCTGCTTTGTTGCCAAAAAGGCGGTCTTGGTTTAAGGGAGCATTCCAGTAATTTAGCTTTAACATGATCTGGCAGGCTTTGTTCCTTAAGCCAAGCATGCCTTCTAAGTACAGACCCAGTGACAGCAGCCCTGCAAGATCCTTCTAAAGCGTCAAAACCACATTGCAAAGTATGTTTACCAACTTGTTCTGCAGAATGCATTAAATCTTGCAATTCTGTGCGTTTAGCACAGTTAGAAATCAACATAATTTTCTGTTTAAGTAGTCCCATAATATGCTGCTGATACTTTAACATATGAAACTGGTAATTTAAAGCCCTAATGGCCAAAGTAGCAGAAGTGTATACCTTCTTACCCCATCTGTCTAAGGCTCTAGAATCAGAAGGGGTAGGATTTTTGGCAGCAGTAGCCTTAATGCCTTTTGGTCCTTGGGAAATGGTCTCTGGATCCGCAGAAGGCTTCTTGAAGAGGAACTTGTGAGAGTCAGGTAACTCTGTAGTACCTGTCAGGTTTTCTGGGAGCTGGAGGTAAAGTGTCTGGGGTAAGGCTAGATTCCAAGAAAGTATCATCTACAATGTTCAGAACAGGAGGGATAGCTAAAGGCCTGTGTTGAGGCAAGAGTAGGAATTCCCCGAGTCACTTTTTGGACTCAGAGTAATCCTGGCTTTCCCAGCGGAAATGCTCCCTAAGATTATGCAAGGTTTCACCGAAAGAAAGATTTTCTGGAGGGGAGGCAGAGGGAATGGAATCCTCTGCATAAGAATCCTCATAAGTAGATAAGGACAAATCCTGGTAATCAGAAGGAGTAGAAAAATCAGATTCCTGATCAGAAGAATCAAAGAAATCCAGTTCAGTAGTCGGATGACTTAATGAAGCCATTTTGGAGTATACAGATGGAGTATGAAAATAATTTGCTGCAAAAATAGCTTGATGACAAATAGTTTGGGCGGTGAACAAGGCACAAAACCGACAGCAAGGGATTTTTGGTCTGGGCCTAAACAGGGGATGCAGCATGAATGAAAATCTCTATGAGATATTTGCTTTCCACAGGTAAGACAATCGTTAACTTTTACTGACATCAGATAGAGCAAGAAAAAGGATCCCCAACAGGGTACTTATCTTTTCAGAATACTTTGGGTCTGAAACTTGAAAACGAAAATTTCAGGAGAAGGCCGACTGGCACTTGCGAACTGCTTCTGCTTCGGGCACCGCACGGCAAGAAAGACTGATGTAATGGTGTTGGCTGCATGTTTTATACCCATGATGACCTGATGTCTTGGAAGAAGAGACAGCATCCGATGCAGAAATCCGAAGACTCTGGTATTCAGGCTGGCTGAGGGCTACCTGCAGGCAGATAACCCAAATGTGATGACTGCAACAGTGAAACACGAAGAACATCCTAGAATAAAGTCTTCCATGAAACAGACTGCAAGTCTGTTGCATCAGCTAGTTGAAAAATATCTAAAAATCAAGTGCTTCACTCATGAAGCTGAAGTTGCAAAGAAGAGGATGAATCCTCAAATCTATGGCAGGAAAAACTTCCTTTAGGAACTGCTGAGAGAAATTCAGCAGCAAGCCAGAGTACTTCTAATTACAACTGCATGATGCACTACAATGGCAGAAACACACACATCAACTAAAAAGGAAATCAAACTGGTATCTAACCCAGGTTAAACAAACCACCACAAAATATGGTGGAGTACAGTATTTCACCTTAAATGGAGAACATTTTCCACTTAGCAGAAAAAGTTGGCCTAGATGAGGGTTTTCTATTAGCATTCAAGACCTCCAAAACTCTAGGCGGGTAAGTCTTATGGCTTTTGTTTTTATTGCTTAAGCCTACTGGACACAAGTGTGCCTTTTTAGGAGGCTACTCAAGACCACTACTGGTTAACTGACTTGTTCAGAGTTGTACAGTTTTACAAGAGGAAGTTAGAGGAACCAAGTCCAGGACTAGAGACGGAAGCTCATTAGCAGCCTTGCGCCTTAACCCACTGAGCTACATTGCTACTAGACCCTGAAATGCATCCAAAGGTCTCCCAAATGAGATTTAATATCTATGGCTCAGACCAAGACAGACTTTAATGCTGACTACCTAAGCACCACTTAACTTGCCCACCAAAGGTGGCAAAAATGAGTAATGCCATTCTTTCCTGAACTTTGCCAACAGGCACAAAACCGAGGAAGAACAATGGAAAGGGATAGAGGATGTTCTCTTCCATATCTGAAAGGCACATGACAGCTGCCTAATCCCATGTACTCTGCTGAAGAAAGCAAATGCTGGAAAATACCATTTTCTCTTTTGAACAAAAAAAGCAACTGAACAAGTGCTCCCTTCTTGGAAGGCATTTTTGATGCAAGAGACACTTATTTGCAGGTCTTGGAAAGGGCTGTGACTCAAGGATTTTGCTGCAATGTCCATACTGACTGATGTAAAAGATTAGTATTATAACACTGAGGTTTATCTCACCCACTCAGGCCTGAACACACTCAGCTCAAGGAGACTGACTATGAATCACTATCTCCAGGTGCTCACTTCACAGACAAAAATAAAACCTTAAGCTGGCTCCACAGCCTGTAAGTGAAGCAACCGCTGTCAGAATACACAAAATAAAAAGAAATTCCACAGACTAGTGGGAACAGTCCAAAATTCTACAGGCCAGTGAAGAGTAACTTCAAAAGAAAATCAGAGTTCTGCAGTTGCTGCCATCTCACAGTCCCCTAAAGCATCCTCAAGACAGTAAGCAAACCTACACCCTTCTGTCCAGCTCTACCCCAATGAATGTGTTTATAGACATCCTCTGGACTGGAACAGCAAAATAGCCTAAGAAACGGTTCCTTCTAGAAAGCTTTCCAAAGCAGCCACTAAAAGATGGTCAACGGAACAAGACCCTTCTCTGATGTTTCTTTCATCACGTTGGGGAAGACTGTATGAGGATGAAAGACTAAAGAACAGCACCCTGTATTGAAGTGATGGTGGCACAGGAAAAGTCAGAGAAAATTCATGAAGGATTGCAAGATGATAATGTCTTAACAGATGTACAGTACACCCAACAAAACAATCCAAGTCCATGTGACATCACAGCCCAAAATATCACCATTTAGAACATATAATGTATGTGTTGCATGAAGTTGGGCAGATCCTCTACTATATAGAGGATATAAATTGAATGAGATCAATGAAGGAGCTTCGGAGATTAAGAAAATGAGAGAGACTAGAGGAAAGTCATATTTCCTTTGGGAAAGTGAAGATAAAAGAAATACAGATGTAACAGAAATGAGCCAAAAAGATGTATACTTGTATATAGCCAATATATACAACAGGTATGTAATATAATTAAGAATAACTGGAAAATTCTAAAAGCAGGTGAAGAAATTAGGATGTCCAAAAGTTTTGTTTCAAGAATAGAAAAAATCTGAAACAGCTACTCTGCCAAAAAAGAAATACTAGGAAAATGGATGCAACCAAGAGAAAAGGCACATTTAAATGCAGGACATGTAAAGCCTGTGATTATATAAACACAAGTAATACATTTCAACACCCTATTAATAACAGGGAATATAAATTGAATTATGCAGATTGTAATACGCAAAATGTGATTTATGTTGCAACATGCAAAGTCTACTTAAGTTTATATGTTGGAATGACCAACTGTCCTTTTAAAGTGAGAATTTTGTGACATCTTAGTGATATAACGTTAAAGAATAAGAATAATGCCTTATCACAACATATGATTATTTTTTCCAGACCCAGCTTTTATTTTATGAATATCTATGGCTAGGAGATTCACATAATTTAACTGAAATTGCTGAGATAAAATGGATTGCAGACTTGCAAGCAGATAGAACACCTGGATTAAATGGAGTGCTCCCTTTAAGACCAGTCTTGCAAGGGCGACAACTGAGGAAGAGAGTCTGAATGGTTACACCCATGTTTAAATGAATGAATCCAAGACTGTTTTTAAGATTTGAAGAAGTTAGTTTGCCGAAAAGAGCTTATCTTTTATTAGAAAAGTTACCAGCTATCAGAAAACTTTTTAAAGTCAAGACTCTCATTGAGTTTTATTTTATTCTACTTTTAGTCTTAATAAAAAATTTTGTTGTGGAAGAAGAGCTTTGTTTTGTTTCTGATACATGAAACTCGGTATGAATGGCAGGAGTCAATTCTGGGCACAGTGCAAGTTGCTACAAAGAGCACATCTGGCTAACATCATAGATTGAAAAAAATACTAATTTCATGAACTTTAAATATACTTTGACTTAGGAATGAGGTGCTTTCCCATCATGGTATTAGAAACCAAAAAGACTTGGAGAAATTAAATTGGACAGGGAAGATCGGACTACTTAAATACAGCAAAAGTACAGTTAGGATGCTTGTGAATTTTCAGCAACCTTAAACAACATGCTGTACTCCAAGCTGCTGTTGTATTCACCAACTGAAGTCAAGATGTGAAAAAAAAACACAAAGAATAACAAAATATGAATGAAAATAATGAGGTTGCATTCCTTCACTAAACCTGCGAATCCTGCTATACATCACCATAAAGTAAGCATGCAGAATGCAAGAAAAATCCTTCAGAGTTAACATGGATGCTTAAAAGTCAGAGTCGACCTTTTCAAATCGCATGGCAAAAGAAGTCATTCTGCCCACAACTTGCAGTCAACATTTGTCTAAGGGCAAAATCAATCCATCCACCCCATTAAAATTATGTACATGGTCTCCCATTTGTCAGTGATCATTCCAATTACCTGTTTTCTGCTTAAAACAAGTGGCAAAAAAGATTAGATCTGTGCTAATTATGAACATCAACAGATTCCAAGAAACTGAACAAGCAAGCTGCTTGAGTTAATGTTGTCTGCCAAAACCATGTTTATTTGAAACCTGGTCCTGATTAATCTTACTAAACAGAATAAAAGAATGCAATCTCAATCATATGATTAACAATCAAATGTTTGCAATACCCTACTTCACTCTAATCTGTAAAATAACCGGCATGCTTTAAGAAAATTTTTACATCAGGATGTCCCCCTAGAGTAATTTTGATGAATATTGTGCATTGCCGCGGTGGTACGGTGGTAGCGTTGTTACCTCACAGCAAGAGGTTCTCCCATTCAATTCTCGGCTGGGCTTGGGGGTGCCTTCTGTGTGGAGTCTGCATGTCCTCCCCGCGGTTGGGTAGCGTTCAAAAGACATGCGTGCATAAATGGGTGTGCCTTTGTTGAAGGTTGAGCGTCGAGCTGGCACCTCGGGGTTTCATAAAAATCTACTGCCAATCATTAGCGGACCGGAGTTCCGCTGTGGCGACCCCTTACCGGGAAAAGCCAAAAGACAAACAACATTGTGCATTTCCCAGTACACTCTAAACAGCAGAATATTTTGCACACATCAAAAAACGATAATATTCATAAGAAAAATAATTTACATATATCTGCAATCTTTGCTTTAATTTTGTAGATATTTTCACTGGAAACTCAGGTATATTGTTAACACTTAAAAAAGAGGGCTTTAGTATGGGGACAGCAACCAAAAAATTCACAAGAATAGATAAATGAAACAGGTCAGCAACCAAAAATTCACAAGAATAAGTAAATGAAACAATCTCCTCAAGCATCCTTAAAATATTTCTTCTTGACACCACTGAGAGATCATTCTTTAATGATGTCAGCAGAATGACAGCTAAATTAAGCTTGGCAGATTTATAATCCCACTTGTTATCACAGTGTCCAAAACACATGTAAATGAACATCTACCCAAGCTTTGAGACTGAAAACAATTTTATTTAGTGAAAATGTACAATGGCGTGCACACCGAAAGCTACAAAAGAATTAGGCTACATCCAGCACAGCCTTTTGGAAAAAAAACACCACCACATAATGTATCTGCCATCTTATGCAGTGATGGAGTTACTTTTTCAAACTCCTTTCAAACTCCTCAGTGGATGTGGGGAAAATTTTAAGCAGGGAAACTTAAAATATGCAAACTATCTGCCGGCATCAGATTCTTTTCTATTAAAAAAAAAAAAAAAAAAAAGAACAAAACCACAACCAAATGAAATGGCACACTTTTATGAGATAGCAGGACTGAGACTCTTGGCAAGTGTAGTCAAACTTGTTTTTTCTTACTTATGAGGTTTCTGAACTCATGCATAAGTCACATTATATAACATTCTGAACCTTTCAAATAACAAAAATGCTGAGTTTGGGTAAAATACAAAAACGTAAATTTCACCCAACCACACTAAAATCAAGAAATAACTCCAGAAATGACACAGAGTTTAAGGGGATCACATTTACTATGACGACACCTCTTTTGTCTAATGTGTGCTCTGTTCAGACAGCACATCCCTAGGATTGGCTTTGCCTACTTCACCACTACACTGTTAGACTCCTGTAAAATATACAGCTACAGAGGCTTAAACTGAAGACTGATTAGTACAGATGTGATATCTTAAGGCTCATGTATTGACACTGTTCTTGGTAAGAGATCCAATCAAAACTCAAAAAAAAAAAAAAAAAAAAAAACGAAAAGCACTATGCAATAAGCCAGAATGTGACACAGAACAAAATGCACTTGGTGTACTACACAATTTTACAACATATCACTGACTCGCACATACTGAACAAATTACTCTTTTATGAAGGAAATATAATCTAAATAAAAAATATGGCATTTCTTAAGGAATTACAATCTGCAACATGGTTATTTTTGTTTGATACTCTCCCTCAGAGACAGAGAGAAGTATAACTGGCTATAATCCTGGCCATCTTTCTGAAAACCATTCTAAATGGATAAACAAAAAATCAATCTCTCATCTTAATGGGTTGAAGCAGGACAGAAAACCAGTATTGGATTATTTTTTTTTTTTGTAAACAGACATGGAAAAATGTAGGGCAAAAAACATGGTACATCAATACAAATACACGTAGGGGGAAAATGAGTACATCCAACCACACACACACACCTTTGTTAAAAACACAGTTCTTAGATAAAAATAACAAATTTACATTCAGAAATTATTTTTTTTATATATAAACAAAATGTATCTCAGAAAAAAGATTCAGTAGTGAAGGCCACATGCTTTTTTTTGCATCTGATAAAAATGTAATGCAAAATATATTAAAGCATTTTCATTATTCAAAAAGAAAAACAGCTTTTAAAGGAAACTGTTTTAGTTGGTGCAATAAGCAAAGATGGCTTACAGGGAACGCTTCAGTAGATCTGACCAATTAACACAGGTAGTAATCATGTTAACCAGTCAGCTAAAACAGTTTAGGCATCACCCTGAAGGCTGCAATGCTTTGTCAGCTGTAAACAGGAGGCATTTCACAGGTTAAAGTTCAAAAGACGTGAACAATCTTCTCAGTTCAACCCTGATTCTAGAATATGGCTAGCAAAAAAGGTAACAAAAAATGGCATGTCAATTCTTTTTGTTAGGCAAAAGGAATGATGCTTAATGACAGCTTGCAACAGGTGGTTTAGATTCCAGAACAACCCAAAGTAAGACATTCCTTTCAAATGCTACCAAACAGATCATACAAATACAAATCTTGGCAGCTGGTGCTGTTATGGAAGTGGTCGTGGTGTCACCAAAGGAAAACAGGCAAATTCTCGTAAAATGCTGCGAGCCACATCAACGTTATTGTTTGCAATAGTAAGTGCTCTCTTTACATCATCAAAAGAATAACCTTCACCCATCAGTTTTGCAATTTTGGCATCTAAATTTTCTGAAGATGTTTCAGAACTATGGCTTTTCCTATGATGTACTTCTGGTGCAGTCCTACGGGGAAATGGTTTGGGTGGCCTGGCAGGTGCCTGGGAATTATCTGTGAAAACAAAGTGAACAACCACAGAGTAAGAAGCTTTTTAATTTCTTTCATCCAGTTCTCTGAAAATTTATTTTCCATATCTAAGTCACAGGAAGGAGTTTCATAGAAAAGTTATAAGAAAAAAAAGACAAAAGTCAGTTTTCATCAGATTGAAAATTTAGGACCATCATTTTCCAAGACAGGAAATGATATACTTAAGCAGTCTCAGTCAGGTACATTATTTAAAAAAATTCACAAAATCAGCTTCCAGAAGTGAACCATATAAATTTAATCCAACATTTTTTCAACTGAAACTGTAACTTACACAACTGCAAAGTTTTATTTGTACTAATATACACATGCAACAACACGTGTGCACACACAAATGGTACAAATATATGTATACACCGTACAAGTTTTTTTAAAACACCTTTATTGAATTATCACTCGTGTCATAGGCAAATTTACATTTATATAAAAGTAATCAAACTGTATTAACAAGCTCACGTTTAAAACATTATACTTCATATACACTGCTATATATCATATAACCTAAGCAACATTACATAAATTATTCAATTCCTGTCCTTTTTTCTTTAAACAAGAAACATCTTTATTAACATAAATAAAAACAAACCACACTGACACAATCCTAGTTGAAAGCATTTTACACACAAACCATACTGATACACTCCCAGTTGCAAACATACATCACTTATAATCTACCCAGTTACTTTCAGTCAAACATTACATCGCTCATTCAAGTCGTGCATTCTTTTAAACCAGATTCCTCCCCGTATGTATTGCTCTCACAATTCCCATTTTTCCTTATGTAGTTTGCTCCTACTCCTTTTTTAAAGATCTCAGTTCCAGTTGTTTTACCTCTGTTACTAAACTCTCTACTTCTAGTACAGCTGGTTTAGATATTGACTTCCATTTTCTAGTAACTGCTTTTAAGGCAGCTACAATAATTAGTCACAGCAAGGCTTTACCATGTCTAGGCAATTCCAATTCTGTTTCATAGTTCAGAAAAATCTTCCTTGTCACACTAATCTGCCCGCCCAGCATCTTCAATAGTGCATCCTGCAGGGAATCAAAGTCCACCAACGCACCGCACTCCCGGAAAATATGTTCCCACTTACCTCTTTCTTCCCTGTCACACTTCCAACAATTCATGTGGTACCCAAGGAAAAATTCTCTCAAGTCTACCTGGGATATAAAAATATCTATGCAAACATTTCCATGCAAAAATTCTAAATCCTCTAGAATGTGTTGCATATTTGGGAGACATACATATATATCCTCAAATTGTTTCTTTGTGAGTTGCTTATCCAATCCTTTCTTACCTCTTCTGATTGTTTCTTATAGTTATGCAATATTTTATATGCTCTACTAATTATTCCTTTTTTAATGGCAGCTTCTGCTCTAGATTCTACTAAAAACTCTCAGTGCTGGTGTTTCATTTAGGACCCCCCCTTTCTTTCTTTTTTTTGCCTATACTCTGATACCAATCCTTGATAGGGAAGGCAATCTCTAACCTGCAGTACAAATAAATTCTTGGCATCTTCCCATTCTATTATCTTTCCCTGTCCAGTTATTTGCTTCCCAATACCTTGGTTCCTCTGCCAGTTTTCTCCAATAAATTCCAGACCCCTCTTGCCTACTGTCTATATCCCTAATTGTAGTCATCCCTCTCAGCAAAATCTCCTTTCTCCATTCCTGTGTTGGCTTAGTTCTTATGATACTTTCTGCTACTTTACATAGATATAATATTGTGTACTATTGTTGTTAATCTCCTTAAAGATCTGCATTCAAAATTCCAGTCTCTCCTTGTTTCTTGAAATTCCCCCATTTCATCATCATCCCTTTCCACTTTGAATTACAGTTTTCTGCTTGTGCTATGTATAGGAGCCTTAACTGCGCAGCTCTGAAATACCCCTTCAAATCTGGTAATTCCAATCCACTCTGTTCTACTGGAAGAATCAGCTTATCTCACTTGACTCTTGCCATCTTCCCTCCAGATGAACAAAAATTATCATAGAGGACCCCGCCCAGTTACATTTTCGCCTCCGACACCTCATATACCCTCCTAATCAACCTTATAATTTTTTTTCAGGAAATGCAAATGCTTCCCTTGACCTGCTCATAAAGTCACAGTTTACTCTGTCAAATGCATTCTCTGCATCAAGACCCACCAACAACGGTATTTTCTTACATTCTGCTTCCCTCTGGATCATCAGTGCTCTGTTAATGTTATCAAATGTTTGCCTCCCTTCCACAAAACCACACTGTTCCATATCTATAAATTTTGGCATTACTTTTGCCATTCTTTTAGCCATTACAGACATTAACTTTATAATCATGGTTTGGTAATGATATGGGCCTCTATGAAGCTGGATCTGATGGATCTTTTCCCTCTTTAGGTATTACAGCTACCACCAATTTCTTCCATGATGTTAATACTTTTCCACCTCTTTACTGCTAAAACAAAACATTCCATATCCTTATCAGTTTTCCCTCCTAGCTTCCAAACTTCCACTGGAGTACCATCTATCCCTGTTGACTTTCCAGTAGATTGGTTAGACATCACAATTTTTATCTCATCTCCTCCTGTTCTGTTAGTAACTGAGCCTCCCCTACCTCTAACCTTGGCATATTTAAGTCTTCAATAAACATTTACATTTGCATCTTTTCTTGATTTCCATATTTCTCTGCTTTATACAGATTTTCATAGAATTTCCAAAACATTTCCAATACCTCCACAAGATCTCGCTACCTTCCTTGTTACAGACTCCCAAAGCTTGGTGAAAGCCCTTTCTACTTGCCTTTGTCGTTGTGCTAAAAGATTCTGTGCTCTAATTTTATTATCAAAAAAGAGTTGCTTAGCAGCAGGCTTTCTAAACTTGTTTATGTTATCAAGGTTATCCCTTATTTTGTGCTTAGCATTCTGCACTTGATCCTCTTCTTGTTCTCTGTGATTCCCCTTATTCTGCAATACCTGAACATTTGTCAGTCCCTCTAAAGAATTCTTACTTCTTAATAGCTTACTTTTTATTTCCACCCAATTTTTAAACTCCACATTAATTTTATCCCACTCCCTAGCTATATTTTCAGAAGTAATTTCTATCCTCTCGAATAGCTCCTGAATAATCTCCACTACTCATTCCTTAAATTCTTCTCTTTTCAACAGATTGGTGGGAAAGTGCCAGTGTCTCATTACCCTGTGTTATTTCAATTATTGGCACATGATCTGAAATAGTTATTGGGTGCATATCAAGACCTCCAATTAAATGCAAACATTCGTGTGAAATGTAAATTCTGTCTAGCCTAGTCCAGTTTTTATATTTTGGGGAATAATATGTAAATTCACTCCAAACTCTTATTACTGAATTCACATCTTCCATGCAAAATACTTTTATACATTTCTTCAAACATCTACCTCCCTTTGTTATACTTTCCCTTCAGGGCCCCACAGACACATCTTCACTGCTGCAAATCAAATTCCAGTCCCCATCTACAAGTAATATTCCTTGCTGAAAACTGATTTCTCCTAGAATTTTCTTAAGCTCCATTATAGCAGTTTTAGGTGAATATAAATACATGCCAGTGTAATCTTCCTCCCTTGCCAGTAGCCCTTTAGCACTACAAAACTGCCATTATCTTTTTATCCTCTTCTACCACTGTTGGAGCTCGTCTTGCAATTAAGCACTCCTCTTTTTCCTCATCTGACATTCTACTGAATAAACATCCTGAAAGCCTTCTTTATCAAATTCACATGCTCAGTTCTTTCCAAGTGTCTCTCCTGTAACATAGCTATTTGCACTCGACATTTCTTAATACAGTTCACTATTCTTTCATTTTTGCATTTATCTGTGAGACCATCGACATTTAAAGACATTACAGAAAGCATCACTGTATTAAAAAGTTATTATTCCCACTTTTTATGTTTAACACTTTGTTACATGTCTAGTTCCAGCTTTTGTTACCTGCACATACTGTTTAGCAGGTTGAAGTTTTATACAGTGGTTTCTTGTCGTATCAATTTAAGCCTATGCCACATCTTACAAAACTTTGTTTTAATGAAAGCCCTCAAAAAAACAATAACCCCTAACACCTAATAATTTAATACTAACACACAAAACTATGTACATCTCCAAATATTGAAGTTTTACCCTCAAAATAGGAACAAATGTCACAAACTTACAGCCATACTCAGGCTTGAGTTAACCTAAAAGAAAGGTTATCCATGCTAAGACGCATGATGCAGACTATGTTTCTACTAAGTGCTAACTAGCTTTTGCTTATCTTTATAGCTCTCCTAGCAGGGAAAACTCTGGAACGCTTTCAGAAGATATCTCCTAGCCAGTTTCTCTCTCCATTTTTCCCCAGCAAATCACTGTCCACCAGACTGCAACCAATTTCTCTTTATCAGATCGTCTCCATGGACACAGGAACCAGACAGCCACATTCTCATTTTCAGATTGTCTCCACTGAGACATGAGAACCAGACAATTTCTCTTTACCAAATTGTTTCCATGGAGACATGAGGGCCAGATATAGAACTGCTACTAAGCACACATTCATTTGCTAGAAAAAGGCCTCATAATATTCAATATTCTTCATTTGCTTGCTTTTTCTTAAAACCTATTACTAAATCAGTCTAAGGTCCTTAAATCCAATCACTATCCCTGACTCCCAACACAAGCACACATTCAAGAGTGAGAAAAAGCACATATATTTTTGTCATATTCTTTTAACCAGGCTTTTTTTTACATTGCAGTGCCCACATTTCTCAAAAACTGGACAATGAGGGGGGGGGGGGGAGGAAAAAAAACAGCATCTATTTATAATCCCCATTACACTAAAAAAATAACTGAGAAAACATTACTTTACAGCATGCAACGTAAACCACACACTACAAAATAGTATTATTAAAAAAAACATTTTTTTACTTAAACTTTCTCCCTTCTCTTCCCCTTCCCAAAACACTACCATCTACCTCCCTTTGTTATACTTTCTTTTCTGGGCCCCTCAGACACATCTTCACTGCTGCAAATCAAATTCCAGTCCCCATCTACAAGTAATATTCCTTGTTGAAAACTGATTTCTCATAGAATTTTCTTAAGCGCCATTATAGCAGTTTTAGGTAAATATAAATACATGCCAGTGTAATCTTCCTCCCTTGCCAGTAGCCCCTTAGCACTACAAAACTGCCATTATCTTTTTATCCTTTTCTATCACTGTTGGAGCTCGTCTTGCAATTAAGCACTCCTTTTTCCTCATCCCAGATATTCTACTGAACATCCTGAAAGCCTTCTTTATCAAATTCACATCCTTAGTTCTTTCCAAGTGTGTCTCCTGTAACATAACTATTTGCACTCTACATTTTTTAATACAGTTCACTATTCTTTCATTTTTGCATTTACCTGTGAGACCATTGACATTTAAATATATTACAGAAAGCATCACTGTATTAAAAAGTTATTATTCCCACCTTCTCATTATCAGATTGTCTGTACCGAGTCATGAGAACCAGACAATTTCTCTTTACCAAATTGTTTCCATGGAGACAGGAGGGCCAGCTATAGAATTGCTACTAAGCACACATTCATTTGCTAGAAAAAAGCCTCATAATATTCAATATTCTTCATTTGCTTGCTTTTTCTTAAAACGTCTTACTAAATCAGTCAAAGGTCTTTAAATCCAATCACTACCCCCCCCCCCCACACACACACACACACATTCAAGAGTGAGAAAAAACACATTCTTTTAACCAGGCTTTTTTTTATACTGTTCTCAAAAACGAACAAGGAGGAAGGAGGGGGGGGGCAAGAAAGGGGAAAAAACAGCACATATTTATAATCCCCATTATACTAAAAAATAACTGAGAAAACATTACTTTACAGCATGCAATAAAAACCTTACACCACAAAATAGTACTATTAAGAAAAACTGTTTTACTTAAACTTTCTCCCCTCTCTTCCCCTTCCCAAAGCATTTTTCCGAACATTAATGATTTGAAGTAGGCATACACTGAGTGGCCCACAAATCCAACAAATTCTTTAAAAGTGCAACATTTCCAGATTTTCCTGCTCTGTCATATTTCACAAATATAATTACTGCATTGTAACCCCACATTAAGTTACTGGTTTTAATATTGTTCATCTCCATCTCCCAAATCCTGTCTCTGTTTCATTTGCAACATACTCCCAATTATTCTAGGCAGCTCTTGTACTCCCTTTCTTTTCTCCAACATTTTCTATTGAACCAGTTGGAAAAGGTTTTACAGGTACAGTCTTCTCTGTGTTCTTTACTAGTAGAACAAGCAGAATCTCCTTCTGTTTCACAGCTCAGTTTTTGTTGGGCAAACATTTGCATTTCCTTCTTAGTATGCACTTCATCAAAAAGATGATTTTCTCTCTCCAAGGAAGTATACCTTTAAATCTCACACCTGGGTCTCGACATTCCCTTAATAGTGGACTGAATTTACTCTTCTTCTGGCTGGTGTACAATGAGTGATCATTCTCCACAAACACACTGTTGTCTCCCACTTTTAGTATTTTGCCCTCCTGCCACAGTTTTGTCAGAATCAACTCCTTCTGCTGGTAGGATTGCATCATTACCATTAAAGGTCTAAGCTGCTTTCTCAGAGCCAGGTTTGGAGCATACACATGAAGTGCCCTTTCAACTAGCAACTCCTGCTGTGCAGTACCAGTCCAGTTGCTTATTTGTGGTTTCAAAAAAATAATGCAGTCTGTTCCTCCCAGTTTCTCTGGTACAGCTGAAAATCTCAAGTCTTCCATAGGTTCTTGGTCCCCTAATTCTATTATTTTTTTGTAACATCTCTTCCTGAGCAGTCTCATATTCAGCCAGACTTTTCTTCATTTCAACTTCTGATTGCTGCAGCTTTACCACCCCATCTGAATACTTGTTTAAAGCTTATTCCATTTTTCCAGCGTTTTGTGTTGATATACTCCATCAGTGTTTCATTTTAACCAGGTCTGTGTGCAGTTGTCTTATATCTTCCTGTAGGTTACTGGAAGTCATGTCTGGAGGTTGCATGCTTTTTGCGGAAGAGCTGCAGGAAAGTTCATTCCCCAGCCAGTGTTTCTTCCTAACTTTTTGTAGCTGATTATTTTCCGGGTATTCTGTATTTCTTTTTTCCTGGCATCCAGGCAGTACACTTACTAGCCAGTTACTGAAATGTACACAAAAGTCTACTGGCCGTTTTTGTTGAGTTTGTTTTCACACTGGGAGTGCTAGAGTTAAGCTGCTAATCAATGTGCAGTTATCTTGGAAGTCTATACTGTACAACTATTTATTATGGGAGCAAACTTTGGTAAACATATTCATCACTTCTCTCTTAAAATCTAGTTCTGAGACAAGATCAATTAATATATACCAGACTGCAAGACAACTATTGGCAACCAAGATGCTCAAATGACTCTCGGCATTGATTTTGAACTAACTTCTGAAATGTGCTGTCATGCATTCATGTTGTTTACTACGGTTTATGAATGGAAAGGTTGTACATTGTTAAGATGTTTACCTTTTGTTTTCTCATCATTTTGTAACTGTCAGGGAAGAAATTAAATACGTATTTTTTTTTCTTTTCCTCACTCACAGGAACAAAAGAACTACATTAATGGAATATCTTCTCTCAAGTACTGTGACATACATGCTCTACAAAACTCAGCTTAAATGGAGAAGAACCAATTCACTCATGTGGTTAAAAACAAGCAAACAAAAATAAATAAGCCAGAAAGAATATGATGTGGCCAGTCAATGATCACGCGCACAGCAGCTTTAGGCAGACTACAGACTAATCAGAGCATACAAATCCTATTTTCATACATGAAAGCCTAGGCAAATGATACTTTTCAGTCATCTTTATGCATTTTATTATAATTTATAAGTTAGTCTGAGTACTCACATATTGTTTTAGTGCTTTCCTGCTTATATGAAATAACAGTATAGCTCTAGCTAAAAATCAACTTGGTTGGGCATCAATTAGTGCATAAAATGGGTCAGTTCTTGCATTCATATTTATTACCAAAGGTGTGTATTTTACCTTCATACATTAAAGATGCCTTTGCTTCCTTAGAGAAGATTCAAAACATTCAGTGGACCTGGGATATGTACTGGGTCATGTTAGATGTGAAGAGCCTATATAATAGTATCTACCACAATTTTGTGATGGAGGCATAAAGATTCTTTCTGGGAGGGAGCCCTGTAGCTGAATATGTTATGGAATTAATATATTTTTCTTTAATAATTTATTTGAATTTAATGGAATTTTAAATCATCAAAAACAGGTAACAGCAATGGGGGCAGCGTTTGCCCCCATGTATGCAAATGCATGCATGGGGTTTATTTGAGGTAGAATGCTTGCATAAATTGGATTACTTTCAAAAATTTGTTACAAAATATTACTGATTTCCTGGTGACTTGATGATCTTGTGTGAAGGGGTCAAGATTTGGTGGGTGAATATATCTGAGTTACAACAGAATAGATTTGACATATGGGCCAGAATCCCCAAGTACAAATCTTCCTAGGTGGCCTCATGACAGAAGTTACAGACTAGCAGAACCGAAGGAAGCTCAGACTCTAAGGAGGCAGTTGAATTTGTAATGGTTAATAAAAGTATGCAAGGTGGACCAAGTAGCAGTATCACAGATGTCACCAATCAAAGAGGATTGGAATAGGGTCGTGGATGCACCCTTGGTACTAGCAGAATAGGCCTTGGGTTTACCTGGTCTTTTTCTGATCAGCAAAGATAAATGAAATACAATCCAATAGCCAATTACAAAAGGGAGACCCTGGATACCTTTTGAACCAGTCTATTACATGCAAAGGAAATGAAGAGCTTAGCAAACTTCCTGAAGAGTGCAGTTATATGAATGTTGTTTGTCTTTCTGCTTTTTCCCCAGTAAGGGGTCACCACAGCGGAACTCCGGTCTGCTAGTGTTTGGCAGTAGATTTTTTACGAAACTTCGAGATGCCAGCTCGACGCCCAACCTTCAACAAAGGCACGCCCATTTACGCATGCATGTCTTTTGAATGCTACCCAACCATGGGGAGGACATGCAGACTCCACACAGAAGGCACTCCCAAGCCAAGCCAAGAATCAAACGGGAGAACCTCTTGCTGTGAGGTAACAATGCTACCGCCGTACCAGTGTAGTTATGTGAATGTAAAAATGTAAATTTATACATCTATGGCATGCACAATGTATTTGCCTTTATTTGAGTAATACGAGTCTAAAACAGGCAAATGAATAGGCTGAGACCAATTTGACTCTGTAGCTACTTTTGGGATAAAATAAAGGTGTGTCCCGAGATGAACACTGTTTTTATGCAAGATGATGTAGAGAGAGGAGGAAGATCAAGCCTGCAGAGCAAATATGCCCCTGGGTGAAGTAATTGTCACCAATAACAGCATCTTCCATGGCAGAAACCTCAATTGTGCTGTTAAAGTTGACTCGAATGAAGCTTTGGTTAGAGCTTCCAACACCAAATTCAGATCCCATGATAGTACAGGGTCTTTGATAGCAGGCCTAATGAGAAAGATCCCTTTAAGGGGGTTGGTCTTACATAACGTGTGAGAGGCTAAAGAATGGTCCTCAAACCCAACATGGAAACTATTTTATTTCCAGTTTGTTGACTGGGAATGCCCACTGGGCCCAGTGTGCCCATTTTCAGTGGAGGCCCGGGGAGAAAAGCTCCAACAAGCAAAATGCAGTAAAGATTTATGAAACAAGTAAAAAGTAAAAAGCTGGATTCAAGTTCACAGCATATGCTTAATACAAATACTAGATCATTTGCAATAAAGAAAGGAATATTTACAGTCATGATATAGGAAGAACATTTCTGAGTATAGGAAGTTGGCATTAGAGAACTAGAACCAAGGTGATAGACACTTGGGTGCATATATTCCATCGTGTTTAGGAATTAGAGTGCAGGATTGAAGCACAGCATAGAACAAGAGGGGAATAAGGGGAGGGGGAGAGCTTGCTAGGTTGGAAGAATGCAGGTGTATTTCCAAATAGAGGAGAGGTAGGAATGAAGCTGTGTTTTGAAGCTTGTCATATTTTCTATTATTCTTAGGGAAGGAGGGAGAGAATTCCATTTTTTTGGCTAAGGAAAGAGTAGTAGTTGTCATGGAGGTCGGTTGGGTTTATGTGCAGATATTAGGTTTTGCTGTGTAGATCTTAGAGTTCTGTTTGGTACATAGGGGACTAGGATGTTTTTTTAGAGCAGGGCATTTGGTGGGGTTGAAGAATAATTTGTGAGTAGTGGTGAGTTGGAGGAAGCCCAGACAGTTTGGAAGTTCTAGCCAGTCTAGAGAGTTAAGGGCAAGGCAATGATGGGAGGAGGTTTTTGAGTTAGTGGCGAATTTGGAGATTTTGTTAAAACAGTTTTCTAATTTGGATGTAACAGATGCAGATAAGTTTGTTAGAAAGGGGGCGCCATACAACAGGGAGGGGAGGAGGTAAGCGGAGGCAAGAGTACGTCTAGTAAGAGGTGAGAGAAAGCAGTTATTCCTATAAAGTATACCCAGCTTTTGGTGTGTTTTTTTGATGTTTAGGAGTACACGGTTGTCAAATTTTAGGCGTTCATCTATAGTTACAACTAGTAACTTTGCATGGGGGGGGGGGTGACCAATAGCTTAGGATTTGGAAAGCGGTTTTGTCAAAAGAGAAAGATTTTAAAGGAAGGAAGATTAAACTTTTGGATTGGTTAGCGTTTAAGGTGAGATGATTTTGGAGCATCCAGTCTTCAGTTGTTGAGAAAGCAGTTTGGGTCTTTGTTAAGAGTTCAGGGAGGTTACAGGCAGAGCAGACTAAAGTTGAGTCGTCTGCATATTGGATTATTTTGGTATTGGGAATGGCGGAGTGAAAAGTGTTGATGAAGATGTCGAACAGCATTGGTCCAAGAATGGATACTTGGGGTAACCTGTGGGGGTATGAAGAAAAGGGGAGATGCTTTTCCTCCATTTTACAGTCTAAGCTCTATCAGACAGGTAGCATGAGAACCAGGAGCAGGTAATTTCAGAGAGATTAAGGTTTGAGAGATGGCTCAGAAGATGGGTGTGGGAAACAGTATCAAAGGCTTTGGAGAGGTCCAGGAGCACTGTGGATACTATTTCCCCAGAATCTCTGGCAAGATTAACTGTACATAGGAAAGACAGGAGAGCTGTTGTAGTGCTGTGCCCACGTCGGAAACCATGCTGGGTGGGAGTGAGGAGATGGTTTTGAGTTAGGAATAGCATTAGTTGCAGATGAATGCATTTTTCTAGGATTTTGAAGATAGAGGAGAGGATGGCTATGGGATGGAAATTTGAGATGTTAGTGTTTTTCCCACCTTTATGAAGAGGGAGAATATAGGCAGTGTGCCAGAGATTGGGGACGTAGGATTCCTATGGACCTATTGATTAACAAACTTATAGGAAATGCAATTCCATCAGCAGCAGATTTAAGAAAAATAGAGGGGATGTTGTCAGGAGCATTACAGCAGGGTTTTAGTTTGGAGAGAAGTTTTCGTATATAGTTGGGTTTTAGGTTGAAAATGGGAGTGGAATTAGAGTTAGTGTAAGGAGGGGTTGTGATGGAGGAAGTATGAGTGAATGAGGGAGTGTTTTTGGCAAAAGATTTTGTTAGTTCAGATATGGAGTTAATAAAGAAAGAATTCACTAGTGAGGTAAATTCATGATCAGATTTATTGGGGACGGGGCAGGGATTGTTTTGGGTGTCTTGGTTGAGAAGAGAATATATAGATTTCCAGAATTGTTTGGGGTTTGCAGTATGGTTGAACTGGAATTTGATAAAGTAGGATTTTTTTGTCTTAGAAGTTTAGTTTTTTTGAGAAGTTGTAAAGCTGTTTGTACTGAAGTAGGGTTTCAAGCAGTTTATTTTGTTAATAAAGTTTCCAGGATTTGTCCCTTTGATGTATTAGATTTTTAGTATCTTTTGTAAGCCATTGGGCAGAGTTGTTTTTTATTCTTTTTGCTCTAGTTGGTGCTACACTATTTAAAATATCTAGAAATGTGGAATTAAAGTGGTCAACGGCATCGTCAAGAGGAAGTGTATTTAGAATGTTGTAGTTTATTAGAGTTAGAGAATAGGCTAGGGTTGAAATTACTAAGGTTACATGTGTGGATGTAGTGATGTTGTAGACGGGAAGAACAGCTAGAGCGATGGGCATAAGCTGGGAGGTGGTCACTGATGGAGTCAGGAATTGTGCCTGTGTTTGTAATTTTATTTGGATGGGTTGTTACAATCCAGTCAAGGGTAGAGCCTGGAGGAGTGGTTTTATTTGGTCTAGTAATAGAATGAATTATTAGGGTAAAGTACAGTGAGTAGGAATAGTTACTGATGTCCTAATTTATGTTTACGTCTCCTAGTATGCAAGTCTCATTATTTATGTTGGCAGAGACCCACAGAAGGAAGAACTACAACTAGTCTCTAGTTGTACTTGATAGTGGAAAAAACTGGCACCTGCCTGCAAAATACACTGCAAAAATTTAAGAATGTCAGGTAGTGATGCACAAAATGAGTCAATGTCTTGACTATTCACCTGGACAGTAAATTAGTTCAATTTACTGAGACAGATCCTCCAAGTGGAATCCTTCCTGGAAGCCACAAGACTCAACCACTTTATCAGTGAAATGATTATCTCTGGCCACCATTGGAATTTATCAGTGAGATTATCATCTCTGGCCATCATCAGAACTAGAGAAACCAAGCAGTTAACCTCTGATTCGAAATGTCTGGTTGAGACATGCTGGAAGGATGAGCGACCAGATATGGAATGGAATTCTAGAAGCCAGAGATGGCATCAGAGGATAAGCCTTCAGAACAAGGAACCAGATTTGTCTGTCCCAGAAGGGGGCTATGAGGATGACAACTGCCTTCATCTTATTTCTTTCAATATGAATCTGGGAATCAAAGGGAGAGGAATTTTTCTAACAGAATTTTATTTTCTGCAACAGGAACAAACAGACGAAATACAAATTGACGTTAGAATAAAACAATAGCATTACAGGTGTAGTCCCTCTATAACTCCTATAAACAACCCACACTCCCATAATAACTAAATACACTACATACAAACTGTGCTACTCAGACAAACAGGAAAAAGGAGTCCAAAAAATATATACACAACTCATTTAACCTTATACAGAGAACGGAAATGTAGCTAGAAAAAGACAGAAGGAAATGGTTGGCAGAAGATTGCTACAAATAAACACAAGCTCTGCTAATTCATCATTCTTGCCTTATAAGGGCCTAATCTTTAAGAATGTGCTCAAAGATAAGATTCCAAAATTTCTGACAATAAGCTTGTTTATGTTTCTAATAATGGGTTTTTGAGAGGATATATATTTAGTTGCCATATTACTAAATACATTCTAGGAAAAACTGGTGCGATCCAACCAATTTTTGGTTATATAAAGCTTGATTAGTAAGCAAAGAGTAATTAGGACATGGTAATTTAGCTTAGAAAGGTTGAGGTCTGTAATATAGAGAATCGCTAGTTCCCAAGAAAGAGTCTATATATGCTATCCCATTTTTTCTAGATGCACCTTCAGAGTGCACCAAAGTTTGTGTGCATGTTTGCAAAACCATAAAACATGTATGAGATCGGCTTGGGGAGAGGAACAGCATGGGCAGGATGCAGAGATTTGGGGATTGAACTTATTCAAGCTAGAGGGAGTATAATAAGTGTTATTGTTAATCATTATTTGCAAGTAGGCAAGTTTTTGGAAAGGGGAGAATCTAAGAATGGATTGAATTGCTTTGAGCTTCTGATCTTCAGTGACTACACTTTCCTGATGGTCCCAGTATTTAGAAAATAACAGTACTGATTCATATTTAATGGCACTGATCAGTTTATAAGCGTTAGAAAGCATACTTTTTTTTACTAGATAAGCTCTGAATAATATCTGTTAGCCTAGTCAGATCCCTTTCAATGATAGATTTTATGGTTAGCACTGATATAAGCTCATGGATTTGGGGTAGGATAATGGTATAGTTTTTCCAGCATTTAAAGATCTTCATAGTTCCTGCAGGTTTTATCCCTGTGTTTATAAATCTCCCACACTGTACAGTCCTTAATTAGAGGATAATCCATGAGGTTGAGCTGTTTATTGTT